>NW_015505561.1:9629-10856 GCF_001515645.1 Sinocyclocheilus grahami | reverse complement strand
GGGAGTGGATGGTGGGGAGCCGCCCTGGCTTCCACCATTCTTTTGCTCTGGGGCCAGCGGGTGGTATGGTGCTAACCGATCCTTATGAAGCACCACCCGTCTACCCCTTCCTGGCATTCGGACCCGAAAGACCACCTCCGAAAATTGGTCCAGAATCTCCCCGGGTCCCTGCCCATGATGAGTCAGTTTGGGTGACAACCCCCGCTTCCTCTGGGGGTAGAGCACCCACACTCTGTCCCCTGACCCAAGGGTAGGCCCATGGGCCCGGGAATCGTACGCCCGCTTCTGGCGGGCTCCAGCGTCCTCTAGAGCCTCTCTGGCCAGCTGATGGACCATGCTCAGACGCTCCTTCAATCACCGGAAGTAGTCCAGTTCTGGGCCACCAGCAATCTCCGGCTCGGGGGGTGACCCGAACACCAAATGGTCACTATGCAGCTCGTTGGTTGGGATCAGGGTAGGCCAGGACAGGAGCATCTGTGAGAGCGGCTTTTAGCTGCCGGAAGGCTGCCGCGCAGTCCTCAGACCACCTGAACCGCCGGCCCTTGTTTGTCAGCTGGTGTAAGGGGCTGGCGATGGTGGCAAAGTCTCTGACGAACCTCCTATAATACGAGGCCAGGCCCAGGAAGCTCCTCAGCTCAGTGATGTTGTTTGGTGGGGGCCAGTCCCTCACTGCGGCCACCTTTGTTGGGTCGGTGGCCACCCCGCTCTCGCTAACCACGTGACCCAGGAACTGCGTCTGGCGGGTGAGCAGGTTACACTTGGCCGGGTTCAACCGCAACCCGGCGCTACGGATGGCTGTCATGACCTCCCGTAAGTTGTGAACAGCCTGGTCAAAGTCTCTGGCATGGACCAACAGATCGTCCAAGTATACCACACAGCGGGTGCGGGGAATGTCTTTAAGGACCCGCTCCATCAGCCTCTCAAAGGTGGCCGGGGCATTACACAGTCCAAAAGGCATCACCTTAAACTGCCACAGTCCTTGCCCTATGGTAAACGCAGTTTTGGGCCGGGCCTCTAATGCCAGCTCCACTTGCCAATACCCGCTGCGCAAATCCAAAGAGCTGAACCAACAGGATCCAGCAACATAATCCAACGCATCATCAATGCGTGGCAGCGGGTATGAGTCCTTGCGGGTGACCACATTTAGCCGTCGAAAGTCCACGCAGGGGCGCCACCCCCCCATTTTCTTCCACACCATGACCATGGGTGCGGCCCAGGGACTGTCCG
>NW_015505561.1:7789-9477 GCF_001515645.1 Sinocyclocheilus grahami | reverse complement strand
CAAGCGAATGGGGGCAGCGGGGCCAGTGTCAATGTGATGCTGCACTAAAGCTGTCCTAGTACAGTCCTCCTCTCGGGCTGCAATAATGCCTACAAAGTCTCTCAATAGGCGTTGTAACTGCTCCTGCTGCGGAACGCTCAAATGCTCACCGCTTCACCGCCCCAACTCCTCAACAGCAGCAACAGTCTCTGGTGATGGGGAGGTGAATGGAGCGCGCGGGGGTAGCAGCCGGTGGGCACTGGTGTCTAGGCGGCGGCTGCGGGGCGGTGGCCTCTCCATGACGGCTCCGGCCCAACCGGAGCGGCACAGTCTCGTTACCGAGGCAGAGGGCGGCCCCCGGCACATCGACACGTGCTCCCCAGTGGGCCAACAAGTCCAAGCCGACAATGCACTCATCTCTGATGTCGGCGAGCCAGAACTCGTGGCTCGTCTGGCTCGTCCCCACCAGCACAGACATCAGCTTTTTCCCAGGCATTACTGTCCTTTCACCCGTGACGGTGAGCAGTTCGGTATTGGTAGGGGTCCAGTTCTCCAGAAGAGGACCGGCCGTCCCTGACAACAGTCCTCTTCGTAGCAAGCAAATGGTGGACCCCGTATCCACCAGGGCGCTGCAGGGCTGCCCGTCAATAACACAATAACACAACAGTCCCCTGGCAAGCCCGCAGCGCCCCACAGTAGGGCAGTCGTTGTGGAGGGGTGCCGAAGATGGGAGGATGGGAGTGCTCACTGCCTCACTCCAAGTTCGTTTCCCGGGGGTGACATTCCCCGGGGCCGGGGACTCGGGGCAGGGCAGTCCCTGGCGAAGTGCCCCGGTTCTCCGCAGCGGAAACAGCGGTCTAGTCTCGACCTCCGTCGGAGGGTTACCGCTGGTTGAGCCCGGCTGACCTCCTCCTCAGGCTGGACCCCGTCCACCTCTCGTTCGGCTGCTCTTGTCAGCTGGCGCTGGAGTGGAGATCGACCTGTCGCCGGCCCAGCCTGTAGCACCTCCTCAGCTCGCTCAGCTTCTCTCAACGCCTCACTCAGATCTCGGGGTGACAACAGGCGGACATGCTGGCGGAGCCGCTCAGGTGTAAGGCCCCGCAGGAAAGCATGGAGGCTCAGCTCTTCCCTCGCTGTGGCCGGGAAGGTAGGGTAGCCCTTCCGGGCGTAGACCCGGATGTCAGCGGCGAATGCGCCCACACTCTCTCCTTCACGTCGATGTCGGTTAGTCAGATCCTCCCTGCTCTGCTCTGCGGAGGTTCTCTGTCCAAAGCGGCGGTTGAGAGCGGCAGTGAGGGCTTGGGGATCACGCCGCTCTTCAGGGGACAGATCGATGAGGACCTGAAGCGCAGGACCCTCCAAGGCGAGGGCCAAGTGAGTCGCGGTCTCCTCGCGGCTCCATCCATCGTGTAGAGCGGCCAGGTCGACCTGCGCCAGGTAGGGCTCCAAGGGCGTCGTCCCGCTGTATCGTGGCAGCTTAGCCGGTGATCGTGTGAGGAGGCCTGGCCGGCCATTGATTTGGAGTGTCGGTGTGATGGCCGGAGGTTCATTCTGCACGCGACCAGGAGGGCGGTACACTGTCCGAGGAACGCTGGCGCCATCAGGCCGGTGCGGAGCCCTGTTCCTCTGCGTCGTCTCGCTCGTCAGACGCTCTAGCATGATGCTGTTCTCTCGGATAGCACGCTCTAATTCGCCTATACTTTGCTCCA
>NW_015505561.1:4561-5433 GCF_001515645.1 Sinocyclocheilus grahami | reverse complement strand
ATTTTTTTAAGTTAGACATCAACTTTCTTAGTATTCCTCAATCTATTCATTATAAACAACATAAGAAGAAAAAAATAGTAAAATATAAAAGAATGCCTATTTTCTGATTAATTTTTTTGTCAAATGTGTATATGGTCGCTAGAGACTCGAGGTATGTAAATGTGTAAGTATTTTTTCCTGCACAACTATATTTACATATCTGATGACTCAATTTGTGCAATGCATATTTTTTTCCTCAAGGTGCCACTGTTTGACACACAATGATGACATGACGTTTCACTCATAATTACAGCAGGCATAAAACAAACGAATATCATCAGCAAAAATTGAACTGGTTTGAATGGCTTTACTGCAGAGCAATTACTATATGCAATGAAATATAAATGTCACTGTCATTTGATGCTGGATGTGGTGAATAAGCTGCCAGTGATCAAAATATTGAATATGAAGTCATTGAAAACGATAGTTTTGAGAATATGGCTGAGATCGTGAATATGAGGCAGATGCTGAATGTACTGTAGAAGTGCGCTCTGACAATGACAGCGATGGTAAAATCATCTGCTCAAATTGAACCCTTTTAAGTTTCAAAAGGTAATGAAATAAGCTTTATTTTATTCTTCTGTGATTGTTCTTAAAATATCAAGAGAGTTTTTTTGCTATTGCAGCATTTAGAGATCCATCTGTGCTGTATATATAGGTCCGGGTCGCTAAAGACCCGAATATATAATAATAATTGGTGAAACATTCAAATCGTGAACCTCGGTTTCTCCACTTCCTCTTGGACGTGATCTAACTCCCGTTTCCTCTCCAAACTGCAGGGGCCAGTAAATGCGTGTGTGGCAGAGCACGAAGACCCAGGCTGTTATGAAACC
>NW_015505561.1:3616-4194 GCF_001515645.1 Sinocyclocheilus grahami | reverse complement strand
ATAGTGTTTTCATGACTTTCAATAAAAGGAAAAAAATTGAGAGACGTCCCTCCCTGCATTAGAAACACCCTCGCATTAGCGTTAACTAGTTTTTTTGTCATTTGATGCAAAGAATAGAGTTATAAATATACATACATAAAAAAAACTTTCGAGGATTTACGATGCTGATGACCGTTGAAACGCGTCATCACAGTCTTGCGAGAAGGGTCCATGTGAGCTTTTTAGACCACAGACTGAACAAAATTAAGCATTGCTTGGTAATTAGTTGAGCTAAATTGGTTTTATCTAATTGCGTACTTGCATTTAACAGCTGACAGCTATTCAACCGAATTCATTACATACCATTCTATCAAAGTTACCTGATATTATCAAGATGAATATGTTCTGACACAGTTTAACTCCGAGTTCTGGTCATATTTTATTACCGTTTAATTGCGAATAAACTGTGATAATGTGAGAAACGTTGAAGGTGTTTGAATACATTCTGGCTTGACTGTAGGATCAGCGGAGACGTTTCTAAACGACACTGTTCAAACACTAACAAGCTCACGATCTTAAAATATCTTCATTAATCGCAA
>NW_015505561.1:2257-3606 GCF_001515645.1 Sinocyclocheilus grahami | reverse complement strand
AATGCGTGTGTGGCAGAGCACGAAGACCCAGGCTGTTATGAAACCCTCCAGGACTCTTCTGATGGTTCCAGGATTCAGTGTCCATTTCTGGCCCCCTCCACACCCGAACCTGGTGGTGCCCCGGAGCGTGTGAGGAGCATATGCCCATGAGGGCAGCGGGGGGCTGTGCGGGCAGACAAGAGAGGTACAGGCACTTTGGCACTGGAGGATAGAAGCACAATGAAAGATGCCCGATTGGTTCTCTCCCTGCAGGTTTTTAATTGGTTAGTGAGAGTACACCTGAGCCCTGTGGAGGCTGAGTGCACATAATGCCCAAAATACGGCACGTGCAGAGATCCAGCCTCAGGATACGTCAACACATTGCCCACGCGCGGATACACAAACACAAAAACAAATCCCAAGCTCTTTCAAATAAAAGCAAATTAACTATGAAAGCAGACGCTTTTATGCAATTACTCTGGCCTTGCTAAAACAACAAACAAAGATATTTCTGATGACACAGAAAGCAAACAAAGCAGATGAGTTTAGAAAACTAAAAACATAAAATTAAGTTAATTGGTTGGAGCCATGAAATAATCTGATTCTGAATGCATTGTTTATATGCAGCGTAAACACTGCAATATAGTATTACAAGAGTGTTTCTTCAATTGCAGCCACTTTTATATTCCAAGGATTGTTTTTTATTTGATTTTATTTGACTTTCTTTCTTTTTTAACTGTTTTTGAAACTTTTCACCATGCCTTCATCATTTATGTTTGATACTTTTCAAATGCCTTTATGTATAGATATTTTTATTATTTACACTTTACCCAATCTTAAACTATGAAAAAAACGATAAAAAAATATAAATGAGTATGTATAAAACTGTGATAATCTAAACAAACAGTTAATAACTGTTCAAAAATTTGGAATCAATAAGATTTTTAAGGAAATTAATACTTTTATTTAGCAAAGACGCATTCAATCAATCAAAATTGACAGTAAAGATGTACAATGTTACTACAGATTTCTATTTTAAATAAATGCTTTCTATTTATCAAAGAATTCTGGAATTGTTTCCACAAAACTATTAAACAGCACCGATGTTTTCAACATTAATAATAATGTTTCTTGTGCACCAAATCAACATTTTAGAATGATTTCAGAAAGATCTAAAGCCTGGAATAATGAGAATTCAGATTTGCTATCACATAAATAAATTGCATATTAAAATGAAAAAACTAAGGTAAATAGCAAGGCTGAAAATGTTATGTAATTGTATTTAGAATGTATAAAATGCTAACTAGCCTTGGCAAAACAACAGAGTTTTTTTTAACACCAATTTCATATTTTATTTATTTAATTTGTAT
>NW_015505561.1:0-2247 GCF_001515645.1 Sinocyclocheilus grahami | reverse complement strand
CTAATAAATGTGGCATTGTATACTGTGAATATTGTTGGCTCTGTGCTGAAATGCTTTTCTCCTCTATTGTAAGTTGCTTTGGATAAAAGCATCTGCTAAATAAAGATGCTTCACAAGCAAATTGATCTTGCTTTAAAGAAATGTAAATAATCTTATTGTAAAATAAGACAAAATATTGATTAAAAATGATTACAGCTAACAAATGGCTGAAAGACCTCAAAAAAGTTCTCTCATTTCTCACTCGCCCTATGTTTAAGCACTTTTACTAAGCGATTCATCTCCAGTTTTCTAAACCTAGATATTTAGTGCATGAGCACAGGCGTACCGGGGTCAGAAGGACAGGATGTAAAGAGCAGCTGGAATAGGGATCCCTGCTTGTTAAAATTCAGGCAGTTTCAATAAGCTGAGGCAGCGCATTCATTGTCTCTATTCATACTAGCGCCGCTGTTGCCTTCAGCATTGCAGCAGATGACTTTGAAGTCGTCAGGGAATTGTAGCCTGTCGACAGCAGCGCCGATATCAGCCAATACCCTCAAAGGGCAGCGGCAGACATGTTAGAGATATCACAATACAGCAGGACCTCTGCTTCATCTCGTTCTCTTATTCTACCTCCCTGCTTCCTCAGCACGCACTCTTTCTCTTGGTGTCTTTTCTTCCGAAAATAGCTGATCTGCTAAGAACATACACACAAATACAGAACTCAAAATGCATGCATTCAACCAGTGGGTCAAAGCTTGGCTGGTTAGTACGGTCCACTTGGCCCCTGCTGGTAGATGGCGTAATTACACACCTTGCATTCAACACCTGAAGAAAATCCACAGATTTTTTTTTTACCTCTGGCTGCCAGAGTGTGGATTCACTAATATTAAAAATATATCATTAATAAAAAAAGTATAAACATTAAGCCTCATTTTTTTTAATGTGAAACTACCCCTGTGTGGGAAATGCGCTATACTAATAAACTTGGGCTCCCGTTTATTAGTATAGTAATAAACTCCTTCATTCGGCACAAATCCAAATGTGTGCATTTTGCACGTTTCGTGCAATTGATGTTAATTGCGTTAAGTTGTTTTGAAATATGTCACAGCACATTTCAAATGATTCAAAAATATTTTATAGAATAGAATATAGGCTTATATTCTGGAAAATACGGTAATTCTCAGAAGAAAGATTTAAACTGGATAATCAAGCAAAAGTGTCCTACAAATTTAATTTTTGTCTTGTTAAAAATATCACACATTTTACTTGTTAGTAAAAAATATATAAACACCTAGCATATTATAATATAATTGACCTATAATTCCTGAAAGGCACTATAGAAAATAATAATAACTTTAATAAGAACATTCTAGCTGTTTTCAGAGATTAATGCTATATGTCACAGTCCCATTGGCACATAGTTTTTTCTTGTATTAAGAATAAAAAATGTAATGATGTTCATTTCTTTAAAAAATGTCAATGGGAGAAATTATGAAAAACAATGTTTCCTCTATTTGTTTTTTCTTACTGAGCAAAATTTTTCTCTATTGGGCAAACATTTTGGCCACCTCAGTAAAAACATTCATTAAATTATATTATATTATATTATTATATACTTTTTTTGCGGCATTTACGAAGGACACATGCAATGTTTTCTTAGATTTAGGCCAACATATAGCATTCTATGGTACAGGTACAGTATGTTACACAGTTTTGAGCAGCCTTTGCATATGTTGGAGCATGCATATGTTGCATAAAAATGTTATCTAGATAGTCAGCTCACTAGAGTTTGGACGAGAGCCGTGTTGTTCCAGACATGCAGTGATGGTCGTGGTTTTCACATGACACAGACTGTAACAGACTAAGCATCCATTAGCTGAATTTCCTTCCCTTTCTCTCCTGTGGAAAATGACTTCAGGCCAGACTACTGTAGACGGTGACAGATCACACACTCTCCCGCTGTTACTATGTGTGTGTGTGTCTGTCCCGTACAGCATTATCTCCGGATGAGATAGGAAAGACACATAGCAGATCCCTGTTTAAAGGGCGAACAGAGGAGAGAGAGAGGGAGGCACAGAAAGAGAGACCGAATGAGAGGAGAGAACATTTCCAATCAGAATCTGGCAGACAGCAGCTCTCTCAGTGTGTTCAATGCAGACCTGATAACAACACCTGCTCTCAAACCTCCTCGTTATATACAGTGCCTGAAAGGAATATGTAAGGGACAGTGGTGGAAAGAGTACTGAAAAAATATACTCAAGTAAAAGT
>NW_015505560.1:927310-932747 GCF_001515645.1 Sinocyclocheilus grahami | reverse complement strand
TGTCTACTCCTCCTGTATTACACTCTTCTATACATAAATTGACTTAAATCCCTATAGGATAATGATCACTCCCTATAGTTGTTTCTCTAAACGCCTCCCATAAGCATATACCCGCCAGTGAATCTGAAGTGTAAGATCAATAGCTGCTTCTGTTCCTGTTCTTACATTAATCCTTGTTCCCCTTCCATCATTTAAACATACTAAATCCTTAATCTCCATTAATTCTTCAATCACTATTCCATTCCCATCATTACAATTGTCCCATTACGTGCTATGAGCATTAAAATCTCCGCAACATATGATTTTCCCTTCTAAATATACAATCAATTCATCCAATACCTCTAGTGATAGTCTTTAACATGGATTATAAAAATGTATAATTTTAACATTTCCTTTTTTTTCCCCAAAACTTCTATTATTATAAATTCCAACTCCTTTCCTTTCCCTAAAACCTTATATTGTATTCCTTGTTTTACAAATATTATACACCCTCCACCAATATCTTCCTCTCTATCCCTGCGTATACTATCACAGCCTTTAATACAACTATCACGCGACTAGAGAGGAACGATTGCTAAGCTAATTTTGCATTTGATTAACTCCTGTATTGTCTGACCCCAAAGAAACTTTGACTTCTCTCAAATTTTTTTTTTATAATTATATTTTAAACCTGGAATCTTTCTGACTTCTGCTAAATGTATTAGACAAATTCATAAACAGTGTTGGGGTAACGCATTACAAGTAACGCTGGTTACGTAACGTTAATCAGATTACTTTTTTTAAGTAACTAGTACAGTAATGCATTACTTTTTAATTTACAAGAAAATATCTGAGTTACTTTTTCAGTTACTTTGTTTTCCCATTTATTGATTGACAGCTGCAGAGGCGTAGTGTGCGCTGTGTGAACATGATGTTACTGTGGTTTTATTTCCACAAAATTAATAAAAACTCAGAAAATGACATCTTATTTTATGAACCTATGTCTTTGCTGTTGATCTTCGGTGATTCAATTCAACCATACTAATAAACAAAAATGACTTTAGATAAACTTTTTTTTTTATTGCTTAACAGTGTTGAACTTTCTTCTCCTGCATCATATTCTTCATGCAATCCAGAATGGCAGCACAATTGAAAGGTTTGTTTGAGCTGCATCCTCTACTGCAGTGTTTCTCAACCAGGGGTCCGTGGAACCCTAGTGGTCCTTGACGTAAGGCCAGGGGGTCCGTATAAAGTATGAATTTTTGTATACATTTTGTATATTTTGACGACATGTTCCCATGAAAGAAAAATCCAATATAGCTGATGATATGGCCAAATACTGGACACGTCAACTAACTTGAATTATACTTGACTGCATTTGGTCCTCACAAAGACACAAATGATACATAGATGAGTCAATTTTGTTCTGGGGGTCCTTGAGGATGGTTCTGAATTGGACTGGGGTCCGGTACGACAAAAGGTTGAGATTCACTGCTCTACTGTACAGCTGGGAATTAACATTTCCTGCAGTCTGAGGCTTATTCATTTCACTTTTGGTGTGAAAGGGACTTTTACATTTGAAAAAAGTAGAATTTTTTATATTTATAAAAAACAAACAAACAAACAAGCAAGCCCAGCCCAGATGAGAAAAAGTAACGCAAAAGTAACGTAACGCATTACTTTCCATAAATAGTAACTAACATAATTAGTTTATTTTTTAAAGTAACGCAACGCATTACTCTCCATAAAAAGTAACTAACATAGTTTATTTTTAAAGTAACGCAACGCATTACTCTCCATAAAAAGTAACTAACATAGTTTATTTTTAAAGTAACGCAAAAGTAACGCAACGCATTACTTTCCATAAATAGTAACTAACATAATTAGTTTATTTTTTAAAGTAACGCAACGCATTACTCTCCATAAAAAGTAACTAACATTAGTTTAATTTTTAAAGTAACGCAAAAGTAACGTAACGCATTACTTTCCATAAATAGTAACTAACATAATTAGTTTATTTTTTAAAGTAACGCAACGCATTACTTTCCATAAAAAGTAACTAACATAATTAGTTTATTTTTTAAAGTAACGTAACACATTACTTTCCGTAAAAAGTAACTTAGTAACAGTTACTTTTTTAGGGAGTAAAGCAATATTGTAATGCATTACTTTTAAAAGTAACTTTCCCCAACACTGTTCATAAACATGCACATCTTGTGTTACAAAGTTTTTTAAAAATGCACATTTTGACCCAATTGATCATTTTGACCCGGTCACTTTTTTTTGGTGAAAAAAAGATTAAACATTATCTGCAGAATAATTTTGTTTGACATTTTCCTGATGAATCTCGCTCAAAATATCTGAGTAAATATAATTTATGCCTCGACATAAATTTACATTTTACTATTACTGTACTGCATATGAAGGCCAATTTTTGTCATTTTTAAAGTTCCATATACCTTTATCTACTATTTCATACAATAATGCGTTTACAAACACTTTACACACATTTTTATAAGCATCGATAAAAATGATTGTTGTTGGGTTTCCATATTATATTGGGACTTTCCATAGACATAATTTTTATACTGTACTAACTGTATTTTCATTCACCTAACCCAACAATCACACAAAACTTTGAAGCAATTAAATAAATAAAATATATAAAAATCTAAAAGTTATGTTTTGTCCTAAAACTTTATTTAAAATATCGGGTAATTAAAATGTAAATTAAAAAACAAATTATAATGTCAACTTGAGTAATTTATGATATATTTAAATATTTGGGGTCAATTTGACCCCACACATTAAAAACATGGTTGAAATTTGCACATAAATGAAGGGTTAATATTGTATGTTGCATTTAAAAAAAAAAAATTCTACCACCTTATTGTTGTTTCACTAATAATTTTTTGTTTTATCCGTCATTGATTTCTGGCAATATAAAACAATCATGACAATAAATTACCTTGAAATTAAAATAGAAAGAGGGTTCCTTTTATATTTATCAGGGTCTTAAATATGTTTACTTTAATGTATATTGTTATTTTTATTTCAATGTATTTTTGATATGCCTTACTGTACCTTTTAATTAATTTTTACACTGGACTGCCATTTTATTTTATATTATTATGTATTTATTTACTCTATTCGCACTATTGTTACTTTGACTTATTGTTATATATTGCTATATTAATGTTATAGTGACTTCTTTTGCTCTGCTATGGCAAAAAATGTAGTTTGTGTCATTACAATGAAGTTCACTAAATAAAAAGATGACTGAACTGAAAAACAATATTTTGCTATATTTACGTTACTTTTAATGAATCCTATTTAATTAATGTTACTTTTTAAATGTTATTCTTTTTGTTCCATATTACCAAAAATACTGTATAAATGCTACAGTAAAAACATGTTAATTGGTTAAATATAAAAAAATTTAACTTTGCATTATATGCAATTTTATTGTAAAATACTGTCAAATTTATGTTTTTCTATTTTACCTCCTGTATCATTATGGTTAAAAGAAATAAATACAATATATATATATATATCTCATTGAGATACTACCTTTTTTATTTTACTTTACATTTTCATTTTAGTTTTTGTAATTTTGACTTAATTCATTGCAACTTATATTTTATTATTTTAATTTGCATACTCGCATTGCAGGCAATCTGCAAATGCTTTGTCCATACAAATGTACGGTCATACAATCAATATAAAGTATAGAATGTGCGGTCAAAGTAATTTTAAAATGGTTTGATTAAGTTTCAATTATTAATGCATCAGTCAGAACTATACATTTAATAATGAAACTTTATTGCCATCACAATGAACACAAACACAACATATTTATACCTCATGCAGAACACAATGACTGAATGAGAAAAGGTTCACACATCAGTCATCAGATTGTCATTCTTTAGCTTTACATGCTAAAAAAAAACATTTGGAAATGTGATTCTAAATTACTGTCAATATTAGCAATTATTAAAAACTAAAACAGAAAAAAAGATATATATTTAAAGCTTAGTTAATAGTTTTGGACCTGTTTTTTTCGACTTTTTTGGTTTAGTAGTTTTAACTATGCCACATTTCCTGAAGTGTACACTTTTGTCTTCTAAATGTGTAGAAACCGTCTCTTCTTTGTGGAAATCCTCATCGTCGGAGGACAACTGAGTCAGATCCACGATAACGCTGCCCATCGGGTTACAATTCACCTCTATCATGGGAAAATCAAATCAGATCAGTCCTTTCCTCTCTGTCAGGAGAACACAGAAATGAAAGTGGCTGATCTTACTGCGTTTGATCGCTTGATGTTTAACGGTTTCTTTGTTTTTGTCGTGTCTCATGGCTCTCCAGCTGCTGTCAGACAGATATTCAATCTCCTCCACATCCTCACCACAGCTCTCCAAAACACCACAGAGCAAACTGCAGAAAACAGCAACCGCGGCAGAAGTGATTTAGTGTTGTAGTGTAAGAGACCGGTCTTTGAAGGTCTCGGTCTTGTCTCAGACCAAGAGGATTTTAGTCAAGATTTCACTAATTTGCCTTGTGCATTGATCAATAATGTGATTGGATGTAAAACTACTTGCTTCAAATGCAACCAGTAACTTATTTCTAATTTTTTTTGTTACTGTTAACAGGGGATGGTGTCACCAAATTGATAGCCACAAATGCCCACAAAATTCAATATAATAATTGCAAAAAAAACTACTTGAGATCTTGTTTTTATAAATGTTATAAAAAATATAATTTGTGTCCCTGCAGCACAAAAGCAGTGTTAAGTCGCTGGGGGATATTTGAAGCAATAGCCAACAATACATTGTATGGGTCACAATTATACATTTCTCTTTTATGCCAAAAATCATTAGGATATTAAGTAAAGATCATGTTTCATGAAGATATTTAGTAAATTTCCTACTGTAAATATATCAAAACTTAATTTTTGATCAGTAATATGCATTGCTAAGAACTTCATTTGAACAACTTTAAAGATGATTTTCTCAATATTTAGATTTTTTTGCACCCTCAGATTCCAGATTTTCAAATAGTTGTATCTCAGCCAGATATTGTCCGATCATAACAAACCACACATCAATGGAAAGCTTAGATGATGCATAAATCTCAATTTCATAAAATTTACCCTTATGACTGGTTTTGTAGTCCAGAGTCACATATAATACATTTTTTATATTAGCAATATCACAAGAGCGAGAGAGCCGTTTTCATGAATATGTGCATGATTGCAAACGTGATTAAAAAAAAAAAGACACGATGTTTTAAACCGGCAAATTGGCGGCTATCATCTAATATTTAAAAGTATTACTTTGTTTTTTCATTATATTTCTATATTAAAAATGTCATATTTGTGACCCTGGACCACAAAACCAGTCATAAAATAAAACCAGACAATATTTGGAGATACAACTATTTGAAAATCTGGAATCTGAGG
>NW_015505560.1:925587-927285 GCF_001515645.1 Sinocyclocheilus grahami | reverse complement strand
CCAGCGACTTAACACTGCTTTTGTGCTCCAGGCTCACATTTAAAACATTAATCTCATAACATTATTTATATAGCTGTAATTGTATCAATTCAGATGCACTTTTGCAGTGCAAAGTTGAATTTTGTTTCATTGCATTGATAACAGCTCTATATAGCGTCTTATTATTATTATTATTACAGCATATATAGCGTTGTATGTAGTGTCTGGTCTCGGTTTGGGTGGTCTTGACTACAACACTAGTGATTTCACACAGACTTCATCTGCAAAATACTAAAATATTACCAATAAAATAAGCAAGCAAGGCAGTAATAATGGCTGGCTGCAGGTGAGATTACCTGTCGATAAGCAGCTCATCAAACGGAGCGTATCTGTGGCACACGGGACACGTCCACCTGGGCTTCCTCTCGTTCATTTGCAGGTAGAAGGAAGCATCGAAGCACTGCAGGTGAGCACAGCCTCGGGCTCGACAGGGAACGGTCATACGCATCTTTGCCAGCTTAGAAACACATGCAGACAGACAGCGACACACTGAGAGATTCAGACTCACTGCTAGTGTGAAAGTGCTCGGTTCTGTCTGTTCCCAGGCCTTTGCTTGTGTTTCACAGAGCAATAAAGAGTCATGGGTGTTTCTACAGAAGGGTTATTATTGTTAACTAAAACCAAAACCATAAAAACACTTTCATTACCTGAAATAAAATAAATGTTAACTGAAATCAAATATTTTAAAAATTAGTTTATTTCAGCTAGTTTCCAAGGCAAAATTTCTAATTTTTTTTGCTAAAACTAAATAAAATAAAATGTATAAATAAAAATTTATAAAAACTACATACACATATATAAATAAATAAATAAAATTACTAAAACTTTAACTGAAATTAAAAGTTAAAACAGAAAATATAAAAATAGATTTAATTCACAATATTGACAATATCAATGATATTAAATAACACTGTTCTTCAGTTACACGGGCTCATTTTTAATCAAACAGACAGATTTAAACTTCTTGTTGTATGAAGATTGTTAAATAAATATTAAAACTGTCTTGGAAACATTTTGCAATCAAACACACATTACTATACATAATTTAAGATGTAGTGGAAGTAATATTTTGTTTTATTAAAATGACAAAAATGATTGAATTCCTACTTACTGGACAAATTAGCGATACTTGCAAGCCGGTAGTAGAAATCTCATTTTCTGGATCAGAGCGCAGCTTCTCAGAAACTATTAAAAAAAATTATAAATAAATAAATAAAATGTATTGATTAAAATTAAAATAAATAGATGAATAAAATTATAATAAATAAATAATATTGTATAAAATGTATATTTATAAGAATACAATAGAATAATATATATCAAAACTTAATGTTTGATTAGTAATGTGCATAGCTAAGAACTTCATTTGAACAACTTTAAAGATGATTTTCTCAATATTTAGATTTTTTTGCACCCTCAGATTCCAGATTTTCAAATAGTTGCATCTCAGCCAAATATTGTCCGATCCTAACAAACCATACATCAATGGAAAGCTTTTTTCAGTTTTATTCAGATGATGTATACATCTCAATTTAAATAAATTGAACCTTATGACTGGTTTTGTGGTCTAGGGTCACATATATATATATGTATGTATGTATGTATGTATATATATATATGTGTGTGTGTGTGCGTGTGCGTGTGCGTGTGTGTGTGTGT
>NW_015505560.1:916967-925500 GCF_001515645.1 Sinocyclocheilus grahami | reverse complement strand
ATATATATATATATATATATATATATATATATATATATATATATATATATATATATAAACAATGAAAACATACACAAAGTTTGGATCAACTCTAATTCTCTGGTCTTCACTGATTTTGATGGTTAATGCTGTCTGTTACTGGCCCAAGTTGATTCAGACAGAAGAACTTCCCAAAAGTGCCAAACCATCCCTTATAACAGGGGTGTCCAGTCCTGCTCCTGGAGCGCCGGTGTCTTGTAGAGTTCAGCTCCAATCCCAATCAAACACACCTGAACCAGCTGGCATGCTAGAAACTTCCAGACAGGAGACAGGAGGCAAGTGGGAGCCAAAGTCTCCAGGACCAAGTTTGGACATCCCTGCCTTAAAACATCCAAGAAGACTCAATCTAACCTCTCTGTCTGCAGAGCTCCTGCTGCTCCACCGCGGTACTGCGGAGCTGATCCAACAGATCCCGAGACGGCACGACCCGCGCCAAATACACAGCCACTGTGTAACTCTACACAAACACATTAACATTAACACATGTCCCAATGCTTTCCCCATCTGTCACCGGCCAGTCACATGGAGACCCGCCTCCTCGTGAATACTATAATGTGGGAGACCGATATTTTATTTATCCTATAGAAAACTACAGTAGACGTAGTTTGAATCCTATGAAAGCCAGATGTGTTGACTGTGAGAGAGGAAAGAATGGGATTTCAGCATCTGCACTGATACCAAGTTGCTCTTTTAGCTCACATTGACCTCAAACATGGGCTCTTGATAAAAATAATGAGGCGAACACACTGAACAATCACTTCTGTGATAAGCTAGCTGGCATAATGGTAGCAAGAGTTTGAAGAGGAGTCAAAAAATAAAAGTGCATAAAAGTGTAAACTGCGAGTCAGGCATCTCGGCTTTGTCTTCTTGCAATAAAGTCTCATTTTGACTCGGAAACCTGAGCATTATTCTGCAAGACAGAGACGGCTTTACTGTGGAAGCCTGTTTCCACCGCTGAATAAGAATTAAAACAAGGTAATTGCCACTTTTTATCTCGCAATTCTGACTTTTCCCTCACAATTATGTGATATAAATTAGCATTTGCGAGAAAAAGTCAGAATTGTGAGATATAAACTCCCAATTCTGCCTTTTTTTTCTCAAAATTGCGTGATATAAACTCGCGATTGCAAGCTAAAACACTCAGAAGTGTGAGATATATAAAGATATAAACTCGCAATTCTAACTCTCTCGCAATTGAAAGTTTATATCTCGCAATTTTTACTTTCTCACAATTCTGACTTCTTTTTCGTAATTGCGAGTTATACAGTGGGGGGGGGGGGGGGGGGGGGGGGAATACTATTTTCTGACATTTGCGAGCTTATATCTTGCAATTCTGACTTTTTTTCCTCAGAATTGTGAGATATAAACTCCCGATTACGAATTATAAAGTCAGAATTGCGAGATGTAAACATTTTTAGTTTTAGTTTTTTCAGTGGCGGAAACAGGCTTCCATACTTTCCTCCACTTCAACGTACCTTGCCGAAGTTTCCCCACAGCACTGAGAATCGGTTTGTGAATGTAAGGTACAAATTAGGTGTGAGGTCGATGGGTCGACACGGACGAGAAGGTTCAGTCCCCAATTTATTGGATGAATAGGTACACTGGGAACAAGATGTAAAAATGACAAAATTAAGCAAACTGAATGAACAAGGTCAAGACAATCATTCAGAAACAATGAAGTAACAACAGTTTAAAACCAGCCATCATCAGAACTTCAATGCCTCTCGACTCGTTACAGACAACCACAAACACGAATATGTTCTAAGAACGTTTGTTAACGTTCCTATTAAATTAAGAAAACGTTATTTCTGAATGTTCGATTGTTTCAAAAGCTCTGTTTTTTTAAATGTTTCATTCCATCTGAACATTCCAAAAATTGACCGCTACTTTTAAATGTTCTCGGAACATTCTGAACAGCAGTAACATTTAAAAACGCTCGACGAACTTCAAAACTAAAACGTTTAAAAACAAGTTCCATGAACAATGTATAAATAAGCAAAATAAACATTCTATTAACGTTACTGGAGGAACGTTTGCTCTTAACTTCGAGAGAACGTTCTGATAACATTCCCTGTTAGCTTTAATAGGATACTGTTATTAATATGCAAGCTTGGTCTGGCAACGTGTGTTCAGTAGAGAAGTAAAGATTCGCTGTCATTCGTCACCTCTGCGGGACAGTTAGCGTGATTAACTGAAACACAGATGTGTGGTGGATACTGATCTTCTTCAACACCGATGCTCTCACTATAGCAAATCCTGAAAACACATTCAACAACAGCATCTTTTAGAATGAATGCGGCCCAAATGAGTCATTTTTATTTTCTCTAGAGCACGCACACAAACAAACACGTTCAAGTACTGACATCCACAGTAAAATTTCACCTGAGCACCACTTGAACAGACATCAGACCGGATTGAGAAGTCCTGATGGAAGGAAGGAAGGGGTCAGTTAATTAAATAAAAAGCTATAAATGTCCTAAGAACACAAGCTAAATAAAACACTTACACGCAGGACACTGTGTTTAAACACAATATGGGACACAGCACATTTTTATGCATGTCCAACTGAGTGGAAAATCAGTGAATCAAACACAAGAGTCATCAGTTTGAATCATGAACTGAACTGAACTCACTGAATCAGCTCAGATGACTCACTCACTAAAGTTACAGAACCATGAACTATGGTGTGAGGAATTATGAAAGCCATGTTCAAAAAACAAGCTTTTATTAATGCTATTTTATTTTTAATAATTTTAAGTTTGATTAATTTTGTTGTGTTTTGTTATTTTGTTTTTGTCATCATTTTGTCTTTGTTTTTTTTCTTTATTTTTTCTCCATTTCAGTTTTAGTTTAGCTGAAATACGTTTAGGGTTTGACTTGATTTTTATATATATGAGTTTTTATATATTTATTTATTTATTTCATTGATTTTGCAAATTTTTCGGTTGCTGAAATAAAAAAAAAAGTATTTAAAATGTTGCAAAAGATTGTCTATCATGCTTTTAAAATCCTGCAATAAAAGGAAAAAGTTATATTGTGAGCGTATACATATATATATATACATATATATATATATATGCATGCATGCATCTATGTATGTACAGTATGTATGCATGTATGTATACATATACACATCACAATATCAACATCAATGACTAGAAACAAACAATAATACGGTCTGTTAAGGCTTTGATGAAAAATAAAGAGTGACAGAAACTCACTTGCTGTTCTGGATCTGAGCTTGTTGACTCGCACTGAGATGAAACAAGAAATCTGAGTTCTGCATGGCTCCTTCATACATGGGCACTGAAAACATGAGAAAATATATGTACATACACACACTCCACACATCAAGAACTTAGGTAACAATTGATCTAAATAAGGGAATCTGTATATTTATAGCTTTTTAACCTCCTTATTGCAGTGCACCTACATAACCCTGATGTGACAAATGAATCTGTGCATTAGTAAAATCATTCAGTTTAGTGTCAACATCATAAAAACGAAATGCATGATTAAATACTAAATATTCCCACATATGCATCATACCCAGAGGAGTCGGTGGCAGAATGGTGTCCAGCGTCTGGTAGAAGGGCAGTTTGATCATCTGTGGTTCTGTACAGACAGAAATGGGTGACTGGGGATTCTCAGGCAAGACACACGCCGGCATGGAGATGATTTCTACAGGACTGGGCTTTGAGCTCCTGCGGGCGTCTTTGGAAACCTGCCGGAGTTTGTGCAGCTCTCGGACAGCAGACAGAAGCTCAGGATTGCATTCATTGTGCAGCAGATCCACGACTCTCTTCATGAGATCCTTCTTCAGGCCACTTTTACTCTTGCCCATCTTGGAGAGCAGAAGACGAAGCTCCGTCACACGTAAGGCCTCCAGCATTACCTGCAGGACAGGTGAGTTACCGATGAAAATCCCAGAGTGCTTTAAACTTCCTTTAAGATAAAAATTAAGGGTGTTTTAGGAAGGCTTGCTTATTCCAGTGAACATTTCTCACGGTTTACTTTTGCATTTCGGAGAAGACACAAACCTTCAAGTTTTGGCTATTGAACATCTGCACTATTATTGTCCAGAAGGAAAAAAAAGGATACAAAAAGATGCACATTCATAACAGGGCATGTTGTCACACTACGCGGGGTAAGTTGTCACAGCCTGCTATTAATTCAGATTTACATTTGTCTCAAACATAAAATACCACACGAATACATTTTCCATTACACATCTACATTAAAATGTATTATATGATATTTAAGTGCAGAATAAAGGCAAGAAAACTGAAAACTAGAATAGAAGTCACACAAATATTCTAATTTAAGACTATTTTGTTTTGTTCAAACTGGATGTTTGGCTCAAAACCCGATTATTCCAAGTCAAAGCTAGCTTCATTCTAGTAAGATGTTTTTTTACTCTCAATTTTAATTGAGTATTTTCATTATGAAGTCTGCAAAAATAATTAAGAACGCGATAGTCCGATAACAGTCTCTTTAATATGAATCTACTTACTGTGGCTTCCAAAACATCTGTAGACATAATCAGGCAGAATCAGCAAATGTATATAGATATAAAATGTGAAGCGTAAAATTCGCAAAAACGCCTGAATATAACATCAAAGACTCCGAGGCTCACTGTTGCCAACTCTCGCGAGACAAATAAGCAAGCGCAGCTTCAAAAACAAACCCAAAACTAACCCTTTTTGATATTGAAATATTATTTATGATCAATTATTTGGCTGGCTGTTATATAGAGTGTCAATCAATGCATTGGAGAATACGGCGAACATCAATAAAGAAACGAAGTTGCTTGTCAGATTTCCCTAAAAAGCAACCATATTTTTTTAAATAAGCCCAAAAAACTGCAACCTGCGACCGGGGATTTTTTTCACGCAACTTTACAAATAAAAGAAGCCCAAAGTCGCGTATAATACACGGACTTGGCAACTCTGGCGATCATGAGTCACCAATCAGAGTCACATGACCACCAGGTGTTTGTTACCTGAGATCAGGTTCCACAGCAGCACAATGATTTCAACATGGATAATAATCAGAAATGTTTCTCGAGCAGCAGATCAGCATATTATACTGATTTCTGAAGATCACTGAAGACTGGAGTAATGATGCTGAAAATACAGCTGCGCATCACAGAAATATATTACACTTTAACACATATTCACATAGAGAACAGTTATTTTAATTTGTAATAATATTTCATAATTTTATACTGTGTTTTTGATTAAACAAATGCAGCCCTGGTGAGCAGAAGAGACTTCTTTGAAAAACATTAAACAATCTTAATTGTTCCAGACATTGTACTGGTACTTATTGAAAACTGAACCATGAAGTGTTTTATGCTGCCACATCACTAGAGGGCCATAATTCACCATGAATGATGAATGCAAACACTGCAGATCTCAGCACATGATCAGAAAACTCTCAGACAAAGACAAAGACATCCACTCGCTTGAATTGTTCTTCATGCATTGGAGAAGAAAGACCGAACCGAGATTTCTAGTTTCAGATGAAAGGAAAAGACATTAGATCACAACCATTATGGAATAATTCCTAAATTCTGTTTTAAGAAATACACATGTGAAGGATGAAGAACAGCTTGACGTATACGTCTAGACTGATTATAGATGCAGACTGGCACTAGATTGAGGTTATGATAATGAGGTTATGAACATTTTATGGCAGCAAAAGCAAAATCCCCCAGCAGCGTCTGTTTGTTTGAATCCAGCAGAGGGTGTTGAAGGTCTTTTCACCAGCTGGATATCCAGGGGTCGTTTCCATGACTCCCACAGTCTCCATGTATCCATGGAGACGACTCTGTCCAGTGCAGTGGCCGGAGACGGTTGACCTTAGAAGGGTGACCTTTGACCTGAGGGTCTCTCAGGGGGTCGCGGGGTCAGCAGTGGCCGGAGGGCTGGACAGTACTCACACTGATTGGCCGTCCTTTTAACCAGCACAGCCTTCATCAAGATGATTAGAATATTGACCAGGTTGCTGCGCATGCAAATCGCAGGGAACTCAGCAAACACGCTACCGCTGCGATTACATTTCTGAAGGCTTGACATTTAAAAATCGTGACACTGTGGATGTATATAAATAGACATTTTTAGATGCCAAAACTATTCTGTATATATATATATATATACAATAAAATTACGTACAAAGATAAATATAGATGATACAAATCTGTCTAAAAATAGTGAAACACATTCTAGGTGACTTGGTTTAAAATAGTTCTTACTGAAAAAAGATTGCATTATATATAAATAAATAATATATATAAATAAAATACTAATTCTTATTTTATATAAACTGATATATATATATATATATATATAATACTGTGCTGTACTTCACTAAGGAGACTAAATTATTATTATTAATAATAATACATGTGATTGAAATTTATATGTGATATATTTCATTAACAACTGTAATTATTCCAAAACCTCTGACAGGAAGTATATATTTAGATAAAATACCATTCTTGCACATCTTTTCAGATAATCTAAATTAGGATGCTCATATTTTATACGTTCAAAACTCTATTCCTATAAATAGCCATGCAGTTTTCCAGACTCAGTCAGTTGCTTTGAGTCTGACGTTTCTCTGTATATCTGGTGGAATCAGGCTGATTTGGGGCTTTTTAAGGACTGGATATGGATCATGTGAGCGTTATTGACAAGTACCTGTTATTTAAAAAGGCAGTGAGCAGCACCTGAACTCTCTTGACCTCCGAGCTTCTTCCTTTGAACGCCAATGAAACGTTTCAGACGCGTGACACATCATAAACGGTGCCGTGTTACGTAACATCTCTGCTGGAGAATTTAACACAAACAGTTGACCTTTTCTGAACCCTTCTGAAGGAGGGTGAAAGTCAACCGGTTCAGCCATTGATTTAGTTAAGGGTTTCTTTAGAGTTTTATTGAGTCGGTCATCTTTTGGTCTCTGTTAATGCTCTAATGTCAGTTTGTGGAAGAGAAAAGCAGGACAGGACAATCTAGATGGACGGATGGACAAACAGACTCCCTCACTGCATTAAATATCGGTAAGACTTCTATACTGACTAATGAAACCTCTTGTATATATATTCATGCCACCATAAAACCTCATTTGCAAACATGTATTATTGTTTTGCATCTCAGTAAATGTTTCTAGTCACTCAAGTGCCTTTATAGATCTGATTATGGTGATCAGAGCAATAGCAATGAGAGGTCACCTCTGCTGACCTTTGACCTCTGACATATGGCAACGATGTGCACTACAAATGTGCTCAGTAATATTTGACCTGACATACATACAGCCACACTGAGGTCCACCTGCAAAAAACACAGATAAACACACTTTATATGTATATATATATATATTGTTTGAAACAGATGATAAATAGAACAAAGGAGCCAGTAAATTGATTGTTATGTAATGAAATAAAATATGAATTAAAATCATGTTAACTGAAATAAAATAAAATATATGTAACCTTATTTCATATATAAAATACATATAAAAATATAATAAAATATATTTCTAATTTTCATTTAGTTTAATGTGATGTACTAAAATAACCAAGACTACAACTAAAATAAAATGAATATAAAAATATATAGACATATTAAAAAAATAAAACTAATAAAATTACAAATAAAATGACTAAACTTATTAAAAACTTTAAAATGAAAATGGAAAATATAAAAATAAAAACTAATTCAAGATATTAATAAAACCAATAATAATATATCGCAATGATACTAAAATGAGTAAAACGCTAAAACCATAAAAAAATTAATTACTTGGGAAAAAAGTAATCAAAATAAATAAATATTAACTGAAATAAAATATACAAAAACTAGCTGGCAAGGCAACATTTCTAATTTTCATTTAGTTTAACTTGATGCATTAAAATAACCAAAACTAAAAATTAAATAAAAACTATACAAACATATTAAAAAAACTGATAATTGCTAAAACTTTAGCTAAAATGAAAATGAAAATGGAAAACATAAAAATATCCAATTCAACATATTAATAAAAACGATAATAGTATCTCAATTATACTAAACAAGTAAAACTGACGTAAAAACACAATAGCTTTAGTTCCTTTTCTGTAAAGTGTCTTTTTTGTTTGTTTTTAAAGTGCATCTTTTTAGCAGTTCCATACCGCTTTCACAATATTCATGCTTCAGTTGAGAGAGACCAATAACAATATGCAATTTCCATTAGACTCGAGGTCCATATTAAGGTAACCTGACCTTTAAAGGTCTTCCTTGTGTATTTGCGACAAGATTTAGAGGGCTTTCACACATCTCATCCTGGAAAGGACAGCTCTCAAATGGTGAAAACAAAGCACAGGGGCCTAATAATAGAGCACATTTTTACCACCTACGTCAAGGATATGGATCAATGCTAATAACAATGCCTTTTGCGGCGTTCAGGGGCTGTGAACACACACACACACACACACACACTCTGTCTCACACAC
>NW_015505560.1:913431-916057 GCF_001515645.1 Sinocyclocheilus grahami | reverse complement strand
TATATATATATATATATATATATATACAGTATATATATATATATCAATTTCAATCACATGTTTTATTATTATTAATAATAATAATAATAATTTAGTCTCCTTAGTGAAGTACAGCACAGTGAATATTACATGTAATACAATGTTTGTTTTAATTAAATCAGCATACATTTAAACCAGTAAAACGAATATTTATACATAAGCACCATTATTTATTAATACTTTACCTTTTAAATAATATGCTTTTGTTTTAGTTTTTTTTACATTACAATAATAAGAATGATGTTTTTATGCATATTTAAAATTCTTTATCTTTATGCAAAATATAGTTTCTTTTGATTTTTAAGTGAAATGTGACCTGTAAATGTTTTCACGCACTGGAGAAAATTGGTAAATTGCTAGAAATTAATTGCAAAGAAATGCCAAGTAACACACTGAATGAAATTACGACACAGAAAGGCTGTAAAGCACACTCCAATAATCTTTATTTACAATTTTAAAAAATCTTTTTGTTCCAGTGTGAAACTGAACCTCACACGTGTTACCGGTGTTTCGAGTGAACAGACATTAGATTCTCACGCGATGCATGAAGTTGCTTTGCATAAAAGCATCAGCTAAATGCATGAATGCAAATGTAGATAAAGCTTCTGCTGCTGAACGCATTTCAAGAAGGCACCAGCGGCGTTCATCCCAGAGGAGGTGTATGTGTCATCATGGATGCAAACAGACACGTGATCAAAGCCTTCTTCCTCCCAATAATTTATGCCCTGCAGCAGATGGCTTGTCAATATCAATATATTAATTTAAAAGCAGTGGCACGATCAGGACAGCCGTGTGTTAGAGTCCTGGGGTGGAAAGATGAGGACAAGGGCAAAGGAAGGAGAGACACTTAGAGAGAGAAATAAAGAATCTCCTGCAGATCACATTAAAATGTAAAGCTATCAGGGGAGGATTCCCAGTACAACAGTAAACATCCATCGTCAATAGTTTTACAGCATAGATCTGTAATGAGAAACATCAGGTTATGAAAGTTGCAATCCCATTCCCTTTTTTCACCATGATATTTGTCATATATTTACCCTATAAAACAGACCATGAGCTCCAAGATTGTTAACTTATCTTTTTGATTGTTAAGATGCATCAAGGCTGCATTTATTTTATCAAAAATACAGTAAAACCGTGAAATATTATTACAATTTAAAACAGCTGTTTTCTATGTGAATATCTGTTAAACTGTAATGTATTTCTGTGATGCGCAGCTGTATTTTCAGCATCATTCCTCCAGTCTTCAGTGTCACATGATCTTCAGAAATCAGTATAATATGCTGATTTGCTGCTCGAGAAACATTTCTGATTATTATCAATGTTGAACACAGTCGTGCTGCACAATATTTTTGTGGAAACTGTGATACGTTTTATGTTTCAGGATTCACCGATGAATAGAAAGTTCAGAAGAACAGCGTTTATTTGAAAAAGAAGACATTTGTGGCATTAAAAAAGTCTTTACTGTCACTTTTGATCAATTTGTTAGTATTAGTGTATATTAATAATTTCTGAAGATCATGTGACACTGAAGACTGGAGTAATGATGCTGAAAATACAGCTTTGATCACAGGAATAAATTAAAGTTTAACAGATATTCACATAGAAAACAGCTGTTATAAATTGCAATAATATTTCACAATATTACTGTTTTTACTGTATTTTTGATGGTGTGCAGAAGAGACTTCTTTCAAAAACATTAACAACTGTAATTATTCCAAAACCTCTGACAGGAAGTATATATTTAGATAAAATACCATTCTTGAATAAATAAATATTAACTGAAATAAAATATACAAAAACTAGCTGGCAAGGCAACATTTCTAATTTTCATTTAGTTTAACTTGATGCATTAAAATAACCAAAACTAAAAATTAAATAAAAACTATACAAACATATTAAAAAAACTGATAATTGCTAAAACTTTAGCTAAAATGAAAATGAAAATGGAAAACATAAAAATATCCAATTCAACATATTAATAAAAACGATAATAGTATCTCAATTATACTAAACAAGTAAAACTGACGTAAAAACACAATAGCTTTAGTTCCTTTTCTGTAAAGTGTCTTTTTTGTTTGTTTTTAAAGTGCATCTTTTTAGCAGTTCCATACCGCTTTCACAATATTCATGCTTCAGTTGAGAGAGACCAATAACAATATGCAATTTCCATTAGACTCGAGGTCCATATTAAGGTAACCTGACCTTTAAAGGTCTTCCTTGTGTATTTGCGACAAGATTTAGAGGGCTTTCACACATCTCATCCTGGAAAGGACAGCTCTCAAATGGTGAAAACAAAGCACAGGGGCCTAATAATAGAGCACATTTTTACCACCTACGTCAAGGATATGGATCAATGCTAATAACAATGCCTTTTGCGGCGTTCAGGGGCTGTGAACACACACACACACACACACACTCTGTCACACACACACACATACACTCTGTCTCACACACTCACACACACACACACACACACACACTCTGTCTCACACACACACACACTCTGTCACACACACACACACACTCTGTCTCACACACACTCTGTCTCACACACACACACACACTCTGTCTCACACACTCACAC
>NW_015505560.1:909397-912957 GCF_001515645.1 Sinocyclocheilus grahami | reverse complement strand
TGCACACACACACACACACACACACACTTCTGTAAGGCTCTCCAATCAGTTTCTCAACTCTCATCCACAGTGTGTTTTTATAGAGCCTGATTGCACACATCGTATTGGCTCCGCAGGCCGTGACGAAACACTATGAAGATTTCTAATGCACTTCAGTGCAGAAAACGCCTGAAAGCAACAAATGCATGGAAAATTGAGTCTTTTATGAGGATAAAAGCATATGCATTCAGTTGCATTGTATTTTGGAGTTTTCCTTTTTTAATGTGTGCTTTTCACAGAAATACTGTTTGGGCCCTGAAACAAAAGCAACATTTTAGGGTGAGTATTACAAATAAAATGGTAGATTTTAAACTAAAGCTTATTCTTAGACTTCAGCTTTTGACTTTGGCCATGAAGTAACAATCAACATACCCTAGCAACTACATAGCAACATCCTAGAAACCATTCAGAATACCCTAGCAACCAGGGCTATTATAGTTAACCAAAGTCAAACTGAAACAATAAACTTTTTTGAACACTTTAGCAACAGCATAAAAACCACTCATAATGCTTTTAAAAAAATTTTTTTTACTTCAAATAATATAAACGTTAACTGAAATAAAATAAAATATTTAAAATACTTATTTTTTCCATCTAGTTGCCAAACCAACATTTCTCATATTCATTTAGTTTAACTTGATGTACTAAAATGACCAAAACTTAAATAAAAATAAATAAATAAAATGAATTCAAAAATAACTAAAACGAAAGAAAACTAAACAAAAACACTACATAGACACATTTAAAACAATAATAATAAAATTAACAAAAACACACAACAACATTTTTAGAGCTTTAACTAAAATTAAAATGAAAACGGAAAATATAAAAACTATTATACTCATAGAACATCCTAGCAACTGCATAGCAACACCCTAGCAACCACCCAGAATACTCTACTTCTCAACTCTGGCCTTTGAGGTCCACTTTTCCTGCAGAGTTTAGTTCCAACTCTGTCATGGAAATGATGTAAAAACCCTAATTAAACAATTTAATAATCAATTTACAATTTATTGTATTATGCTGTACGGCGTGGACACTAGGGCTAGAAGGGATACAGCTACTTTGCAAAATGAATGTATGGATGATACACACACACACACACTTCTGTAAGGCTCTCCAATCAGTTTCTCAACTCTCATCCACAGTGTGTTTTTATAGAGCCTGATTGCACACATCGTATTGGCTCCGCAGGCCGTGACGAAACACTATGAAGATTTCTAATGCACTTCAGTGCAGAAAACGCCTGAAAGCAACAAATGCATGGAAAATTGAGTCTTTTATGAGGTTAAAAGCATATGCATTCAGTTGCATTGTATTTTGGAGTTTTCCTTTTTTAATGTGTGCTTTTCACAGAAATACTGTTTGGGCCCTGAAACAAAAGCAACATTTTAGGGTGAGTATTACAAATAAAATGGTAGATTTTAAACTAAAGCTTATTCTTAGACTTCAGCTTTTGACTTTGGTCATGAAGTAACAATCAACATGCCCTAGCAACTACATAGCAACATCCTAGAAACCATTCAGAATACCCTAGCAACCAGGGCTATTATAGTTAACCAAAGTCAAACTGAAACAATAAACTTTTTTGAACACTTTAGCAACAGCATAAAAACCACTCATAATGCTTTAAAAAATTTTTTTTTTACTTCAAATAATATAAACGTTAACTGAAATAAAATAAAATATTTTAAATACTTATTTTTTTCCATCTAGTTGCCAAACCAACATTTCTCATATTCATTTAGTTTAACTTGATGTACTAAAATGACCAAAACTTAAATAAAAAATAAAAATAAAATGAATTCAAAAATAACTAAAACGAAAGAAAAATAAACAAAAACACTACATAGACACATTTAAAACAATAATAATAAAATTAACAAAAACACACAACAACATTTTTAGAGCTTTAACTAAAATTAAAATGAAAACGGAAAATATAAAAACTATTATACTCCTAGAACATCCTAGCAACTGCATAGCAACACCCTAGCAACCACCCAGAATACTCTACTTCTCAACTCTGGCCTTTGAGGTCCACTTTTCCTGCAGAGTTTAGCTCCAACTCTGTCGTGGAAATGATGTAAAAACCCTAATTAAACAATTTAATAATCAATTTACAATTGATTGTATTATGCTGTACGGCGTGGACACTAGAAGGGATACAGCTACTTTGCAAAATGAATGTATGGATGACTCAGCTGCGAGCACCATCTTCTGGCGAGACACGACAACTTATTCGCAGTGCGACTCTCACAGTGCATTATGGGTATTCTCTAGCCATTGAGCATATATCGGTTGTACACTCGTTATTGCCGTGCATTGTGGGATTGAATAAGTGCACTAGATAATGTCCACTAAGGTTTCAGACACCACTAGAAATGGCTGTGCCGTATTTAAGGGTATAGGGGGCGATTTCGGACACAGGGAAGGTCTTTAGGATTACTAGAAAGTTACAAGCAGGTGAGTTTGATCAGGGTTGGAGCTAAACTCTGCAGGAAAGTGGACCTCGAGGGCCAGAGCTGAGAACCTCTGTTCTACAATCTCAGAAAAAAAGGTACAAAACACGGCTCATGACCGGTACCTTTTCGAAAGGTACAAATATGTACCACTGAGGTACTGTAGGATACTAATATACACACTTTATGGGTAAATAAGGTACAAAAGTGTCCCTTTTGAAAGGGAAACGCCCCAGTGCAGTTTTCCCAATTTGGGGATTTTGTCAAATTCATTGACTTTCCCATTGTTGCTGCGACTTTTATTAATGTTTTGCGACAAGGGGCTGTTTTGGTGATATTTAATCAGCATTTCTAGCGTTTTCTCTGTTCTCTCATCATACTTTCAAGTGTAAATATAGCTGAAATCCCAGCACAGCCGTTGTCTTTGTATGGCGATCTTGTCACATGATGTCTTGCTTATAAATCTGCAGTGCAGAGCAGTGGATTGGAAGTAATCCAATATTATGCATTTGTATAATAATATAATGCATATGCATTGCTTTGTCTAACAACAGAAACAGAAAAATATGCAAATGAGAACAGTTGTTTTGGTAATTTGGCTGTATTCAAATAGTAATAGGCTGGAAAGGAAACAAATGTAAAGGGCTGATATGAGTTGATGACTTAATGGATATGCTAATTAGCACGTGACGTCATCTAGCGACTTTTCCAACAGGCTTTGGCTGTGGAAGGCAGATGGGGTCAAAAGGGTTTAGACGGAATGCGTGAAATTTGACCACGTTACAGGCACAATATGTAATTTTTTGCCACTGGAGGGCACATACTCAAAATAAACAAAGAGACAAAGGCGTAGTTTGATGACGCAGTGACTGAGTGTTGAATCATGGGAGTTGTAGTCTTCATCCCCACAGCCGATGCAATCCGACGGGACTTGGGCAGAAATCATGTTCATGGATGAGCTAATGATTTATTAAAGTAGTAGAATGAAGCAGAGTGAGGCTGAAAGCCGTCGAAGTGAAACGAGGCGCTGAACGAGCGCGACACACGGCTCGAAAGCAG
>NW_015505560.1:891214-907793 GCF_001515645.1 Sinocyclocheilus grahami | reverse complement strand
AAAGCAGCAGAGCTTTTATTATGCCACAGTCGAGCGCTTCCGCTGCTTCCGGTCGTGCGTAATTGGGGGAAAGCAGCGCTGTTTTATCATACTAGATACATTTGAATGTTCTGTTATAATGCTACTCTGTGCGGTCGTCACCGGTCTATTAAAACGCACAACATATTAAAGCGTCTTTGCTGTTTCCATGTTTTCTACAAAACAAAACCGGAAACCGAGAGGTTATGACGTCATTGGCAGGCGACACAATGTCACTATAGACACGGTCCGTGTCACTAGTTAAAATTGCTTATTTCTCTGGATTTAAACATTCTTCAAAACATTTGGGATAATGTAAGTACACAAGTCAGCAAAATATATAACACTGTTTTAGTGGTTTTTGGATATTTTAATAAAAAAATCTTACATATTGTGCCTTTAAACGTTTCTTTTGTATGTGTAGACAAGCACATTCTGGACGTGTTAAGGCGTCAGTTTTCACCGTGCTTCTTTAGTATGTTTAAAAACGCAGTTTTACGGACATGACAAATCATGACATAAGACTGACATCACACACAACGTACCAATGCATTAACCCCTTAATGAACAAATATAATGGCTAATGTTACATATGTGCATGCCAGTGTACCATTACAACATCCTTCATGAATAAACACTACGTCTGATGTTTGTTTCAGTACATACTATGGTACCATTGCGTCACATATGCCAATATAGTCTCAAATACAGCACTTTCTTTGGCTGCTCTGCATGTGGTTGCATTAACATGGAAAAACAGTGCGTGTTGACACGGTCATATTGCATGCATTTTGTTTAAAGATTTTTGGCCACATTTGCCTTCCATATTTGGCAACCACCCCAGTGACAGCTTTTGTGCTTTTATTTTTTTTTTGAGAGTCTCTATAAACCACCTAAATGTATGTAAACCAGCTTGTGTGTCTCTCTACGGCTGGATTCAGCTGGAAATCCAAGTGTTTTCATGTTCCTTCCAATTGCAAGGATTGTTTGTCATCTCCAGAGTAAAGGATTTTTAAAAGTCAACCTACAGCCCCTCTCTCTCTCAATCCCCCTGACGCTCCGTGGCTCCGATCGATACAGTATTGATCAACTCTCTCTATAGCTGGCCAACCAGACTAATCACCCAAACACAAGCTCAACACTCTCACTCTCACATACTGTAAACCTAAACAACACACACATGCAGCATCACACACACTCCATCACGCATGCAGGTTTGTTCTAGTGCTTTCCTCTTCTTTACATGCTCAGTGTGCAATCTGAAGTCTTGTAATCTTGCTGTGGTCATTTAATGTTAAATGTAATGTGTAAGATTTAATATAGATGCGTCCACCGTGCTGTTTTCATCTTGATTTGCTTATTGTGAAGCAGAATCTCCATTCTCAGAATAAATGACATGCTTTCCTCACACTCTATCTCCAGCGTTTTCCATCCTCCTTTGTTCCCTCACAAAATCAATATGCCTGTGGAAGGGAAAAAATGAGGCTGCCATATTTCTCCTCTGGTTATGATTGGAGGTTTGAAAAGATCCAGGTCCAGATGAGAACTAGGGCATCTTTAAATCCACACATCCAGTTTAATATGCTGAATAAATATGCTTTAAACACAGAATTCATCAAACCATTACTGATATTTGTGGTGCTGATTTCCCTCTAATTAATGACGTCACTTCCTGTAGGATGATTATAGAAATGACTTCTCTTAGTTGCACAAAAGACTATTAGGATGGACAGAGATATTGAGGACATGAGCTATGAACTGATTGCCAACTACAACAATTAAACATGTTTAGTATGAAACGTTGATTCGATGAAGGAGAACGTTTTCAGTTGTAGAACTAAGTGAAACATCCACTATCAATAACAATAATTGATAATAATAATAATAACAAAAAATGACATGCTTTCCTCACACTCTATCTCCAGCGTTTTCCATCCTCCTTTGTTCCCTCGCAAAATCAATATGCCTGTGGAAGGGAAAAAATGAGGCTGCCATATTTCTCCTCTGGTTATGATTGGAGGTTTGAAAAGATCCAGGTCCAGATGAGAACTAGGGCATCTTTAAATCCACACATCCAGTTTAATATGCTGAATAAATATGCTTTAAACATAGAATTCATCAAACCATTACTGATATTTGTGGTGCTGATTTCCCTCTAATTAATGACGTCACTTCCTGTAGGATGATTATAGAAATGACTTCTCTTAGTTGCACAAAAGACTATTAGGATGGACAGAGATATTGAGGACATGAGCTATGAACTGATTGCCAACTACAACAATTAAACATGTTTAGTATGAAACGTTGATTCGATGAAGGAGAACGTTTTCAGTTGTAGAACTAAGTGAAACATCCACTTAAAACAATGCAGAGAAATGCTTTAAAATTCACCAATTTTGACAAAAGAAAATAAATTATTTGCATTCTTAATATATTTTATGCAATATATGATCCTTAACAATAATTAAATGTAGTTCTTTTGAGCTCTCGTAATTTTTAAGCAATATTGCACAATCAAGAGTGCAGTTGTACTGAAAATTGTGAATATATTTATATATTTTTGCTCTGTCAATTAAAATAGTACCCATAGAAACCAATCCAAAACAAACAAACAAATAAATACATTTTATTAAAAATATACAAACAAATGCTACTAATAACTGAGAAAAATATTTAATTTAATAAAATAAAATAATATATAGAAACCGTTTTAAACTGCTTTTTAAATCTATTTAATATATATTAATACACATTTAATATTTCAGATAGTTGCATGCAACACCATGTTCTCAATATGTTTAATGCAGTGTGTGGTGTGTTTAAATCACAAGCGTTATTTCACACTTTAAATGGAAGGTCAAGTTAAGAGCATTGCATTGTGGGATATGGTACCAAATTTTGTACTAAGTGTATTCCAAGCATACAGATAATTCACTTACTGCAGAAATAGTAGGATGTTAGTATGGCAGTGGGTTTACTGTAGTAATTTATAGATTTACTATAGTGACATGCAAAACTATAGCACTAACATGCATAACTAAGCACCTGAACTGAACAGAAAACATTTTTACAAGCTAATGAAGCAGCTACTGAACATCACTCATTCTGTGATGATTCCTTGTCTAATTTCATTCTGATTGACTCACCGAGATCTGCTCTTTGCTCCCATTGGCCAGCGGTGGTTGATGAGAGCCTCTCATTGGTCCACATTCACAGTTTATCAGCTGATAGTAGCTGATCAATTAATCCCTGCAGTAAATGGGATCTGATGACGTATGGCTCTGTCAACATGAGATAAGAGCACCGTATCCTCCCTCACGCCCCGACCCCATCAAATCAGCCGCAGGCCCTCAGTGGACACCGAGTGACTCCTCGAACGCAGCAGACTTTAACATTCACCTGCTCAAACTTCAGAGCTGCTGCTTGGGAAAGAGAAGATGAAAGTTGAAGTTTTTTAAAGACAGTTGCGGTTTGAAAAAGCTCAACTAGGTTGTTTCTTTATTTAGCCCCCAGTTAGTTAAATAATGAAAAAGGAGAGTTAAATCACTTTTCATTTAGTGCATTCATCACACTGGAAATATTTACCTTATTTTTAACTTAAAAGCAGGAGTGGCCAATTTGTGAGACTTCTGGAGTCATTCACTTCCACGGATTTCAGCTGTACAAAAACAGCACAAAAATATGTTCTAAGAACATTGTACTAACGTTCCCATTGGGTTATGAAAACATAAGTTCTCTGAACGATCAAAATGTCCAGTTTTATTTTTTTAATGTTTTTAAAAAGTTCTAAAAAGTTTTTCTGGGTTATATGATCATTCCATTTGACCTTTTTGCAAACATTACAGGAATGTTACTTTTGCATTTTCCCTGGACGTTCAGAAACTAGCAACATTTAAAAAACTAAATGTTACAGGAGCATCCAACTAAAACATTTTAGAAGAAAAACATTCCATGAGCAACGTATAAATAACATTTTGAGAACATTATTAAAGACTAGATCACTTTGAACGAACATTCTTTAAAAATGTTTCTTAATTTTATGGGAACAATCCATTTTGTCATTTTGCAAACATTATGGGAATGTTACATTAGAATGTTCTCTGAACGTTCTGAAACAAGTACAAACATTTAAAAAACAGACAAATATCATTTTAGAAGAAAAATGTTCCATGAGCGATGTATAAACATTTTTGTGCTAACATTATTAAAGACCAGAGAACTTTGAACAAACGTTCTATTATTAACATTACTGGAAGAATGTTTGTTCAGAACTTTGTCATTACGTTCTCTGTTAGTTGGGCACTTGAAGTCTGAATCTGAAGTCTCACACATTCTCAGAAAATAACTTACTTGTGTGTTGCAAAATAAGGTAAGGTCAAGTCGAGTGCATTGCATTGTGGGATACAGTATTTCACACATTGTTGTACTGGTGCATTACATCATAAAACCTGCATGTGCAGAAAGATGCTGCTCTGTTTGAAACTGGGCCAGAGCTTCTGATTTCATTGTGTTTCCATAGAGATTCCAGATATGTTTGTCCTAATAAATTCACACTCTCCCCTGTCAATGATCGAAAGGCAGCTCCTCAGCTGGAGGAAGAGAAAAACAGAGAGCTTGGCATTCAGCGCTACTGTAGAGTCCAGCGCAGACTGTTGTGTGCAGAATAGAGATGAGACAGAGCTGACTGCACGAGAAGATCAATATCCATTCTCAACATGCTCTGCACAGCCATAACACAACATGTGTGTGCATGTACATGTGTGGGCATCTTCATGTGTTTTTTCTTCTTCTGCAAACTAGTGGTTATGTGGGGACATGAGAGGTCAAAGTCATGATTCATGATCATGAATTTGATCCGCCATCACTCATGTGCCTACATAATAGACTATAGTTTGCACAAACAATATACAATAACATTTAAATGTTATTATTATTGTTATATTTTACTTCATTGCTTTAATTTCCATGTATGTCTGTACTTTGGGCCCTTTTCTTGGGGCTCTGCTCTCTCTCCCTCCCTCTCTCTTTCTCTCAAGTAACATTTTACACACATGCTGGGTACCTGTATGTGTTTTATCATCCTTCATCTATTTTGAAACCAATTCAAGTGTAACCATAATGAAACACTGTTATTAAACCATTTAAATTATGAATGATTCAATTTAAATTCAATTCAAGTTTATTTGTATAGCATTTTTCACGATACAAATCGTCGCAAAGCAACTTTACAGCAAATTAAGTTTCTACAATATTTAGTGGTATCTTATCAGTGGTGACTGTCAGTTAATGTACATATGGCAGAAATGTGTGGAAAAATCAATTAAAGACGTAATCAAACAGACGATGAACACTATTAACAGCAATTATTATATAATGCAATCAAACTTATAGCAAAATGTGGTAGTTCTGTAAGTTGTTTCAGGGTTGGCATCATCTGAGGTCCTCTGAGGGGTTGCATCATCTCTTCTCAGGTGTTCTGGATCCAGACTGAAGCTTGTGTAAATCCTAGTTACCACGGGATGTAGCTGTAGCTTGTTTATTGAAGATGCAGGACAACCAGCTAGCAGTGCATTACAATAGTCCAGTCTAGAGGTCATGAATGCATGAACTAGCTTTTCTGCATCAGAAACAGGTATCATGTTTCGTAACTTGGCAATGTTTCTAAGATGGAAGAATGCTGTTTTTGTAACATGGGAAATATGATTTTCAAAAGACAAGTTGCTATCTAATATAACACCAAGATTTTTGACTGCAGAGGAAGTAACCGTGCATCCGTCTAGTTGCAAATTGTAATCCACGAGATTCGGCGTACTGTCTTTTGGTCCAATAAGTAATATCTCTGTCTTATCCGAATTTAATAGGAGAAAATTATTGGTCATCCAATCTTTTACATTTTTAACACACTCTGTTAGCTTAGATAATTTAGAAGTTTCATCTGGTCTTGTTGAGATATATAGTTGAGTATCATCGGCATAACAGTGGAAACTAATCCCGTATTTTCTAATAATATTACCAAGGGGCAACATGTATATCGAAAATAGCAGAGGACCTAGGACAGATCCTTGTGGCACTCCATATTTTACTGGTGATAATTGAGATGACTCCCCATTTAAATGAACAAGGTGGTAGCAATCGGACAGGTAGGATCTAAACCATCTTAAAGCCTGGCCTTGAATACCTGTATAGTTTTCTAATCGATCTATGAGTATGCCATGATCTATAGTGTCGAACGAGACTAGCAGACTAGCAATGAGATGCAGCCTTGGTCTGACGCAAGAAGCAAGTCATTTGTAATTTTAACATTTGATGATGTGAACTATAATGTAGTTTGATTGAATGACATGCTAACTAGTCTTGATTCAACATTAATATTAAAGTGCTACCTATTGCAATACAATATAGTCACATAATATGCTCTCCCACATATTTGGCTATTCTAATGCGCTTATTTCCGTCATTGGTAGCCTATAGTAGCAGTGGAATCCGTAACATTAACGGTAAAAAACCGGCAGCTGTGGTTGCCGGAATTTTAACGTAAAAAATACGGTAGCAACGTAATGGTTAGATACCGTAATTTCATTAACTGATATAATGTTAATATACCAACCTATTGAAGTACTGAAATCTGTTTTGTAGCTTTGTAATACACTGATAACCACCAAATGCAGGCGGTGATGAGAAAGCCACATGATGAACCAAAGCCCATCACAAGCAGCTTTTAGATAATAACACATATAGAAGGTGCACAGCGTCATTCACACAAACGCTAAACACCATCACGGTAACACACATGAAACTGAAATAATGCAATAAACATTAATTTAACAACATTGGTGTAACACACAACGCTAATATACAAAACTGACAAGAGAAAACTAAGAAGAAACATAGTTATTTCAACAAAAAAACATCAAATTTGAAATGTAACGCAGGGAATTCTGTGAATGTCAATTTACGGTTATTCACTGTAAATTATACAGTCTTTTTCACTTCCAAAAACGGTATACTACCGTAAAATTAATGTCCAATACATGTAATGTCCAGTACAGTTTTTCACCGTATATAGCAGGGGAATTTACCGTTAACCATTTAACAGGTTTTTACTGTAGCATTTTTACAGTCTTTTACCGTTAAATTCAGTCATTTTTTACAGTGTACAGCCACCCTTACATTATTGTGTATATTGTGACATAAAAAAAGCACATAAAAGCATAAATATTCATGTTTAATTAGTAGATGCATAATGATAAAGTGTGAATCTATCCGCCTTATTTGGGCGCAGTTCGTTATATTACAAAATGGCATTTATTGTTTTCATTTATCATCATAATCATAAACATACTAGTTAGTAGCGCAAATAGATTTACAGTTTACTGCACTTTGTTATTCTTCTAGTTATTTACAGCAGCTAATAAATTGGAAGTCTGGCAGCTTACTTCCGCTTTGCGAAATAAGGTTAATAGTAGGCCTAACTGATATGCATTCAAATATGATGTTTTTTATTTTATTTCTATAGCATGGTTTTATTTCTCTTTGCAAAAAAAAAAAAAAGTAAAATTTTCTCTCTCCCTCTCTGTAGAATTGATCGACTATTCCTTCTCAGTTCATCTCTCTGTCTGTTTCTTAGCAACCGGTGCTCCAATGAATTTAAGGCCTGAGATGTTTTATTATTTCATTTATTTATATATTTTTACAAAAGATGCTTCCTGCATGTGTTCGAGTTCATCTAGTAATAATTATAAAAGGAGCATGTTCGGACTGCTAAAGAGCAGCTTTAGGTGGCGTTCAGGGCAAAAGTCATTGATCAGCATACATATTTCATAATCTGCAGAGGAAAAGCTGTCGGATCGATCGGATGTCATTCTTTATCAGCACCTGTTCGCCAAATGTGACACTATTGAAGAGCATCATGATCTAAAATTATCAAATATGTAACAACTGTACGCAGCGTTCGCATTGCAGCACGTGACAATAACAAAAAGCACGTTTTTTTTAGGATCAGTTTGATTTCTTTAGCGTGTGTGTGTGTGCATATATATATATATATATAAATGACATTCATTCAAATGCAGCGATACACTTTCTGTCTCTACTGCGTCAAAATAATAATGTCTGCTCTCATACACTTATAATGAAGTATTTTGATGCATGTCATAAGCATATATCCTGCAGGTTCAGCGCCTGTGAGAGTTAAAGGCATTTGTCTCATCGATTGCTGCACAGTCATGTTTGAATTATGAATTTATCCAGATGCAGAATCTTCTTTAGGCCTGAAGACACATGGTGCTGTTTTCATTATGGAAACATTTCTTTCCTTCTTTCTTTTTTTTTTGACGCAGAAATTAAGCACACAATACGTATAAGAGTGAAAAACGTGCATTTTATTAATAAAACATAAAATAAAATAAAATCCCCAAATGCAAGGAACACGCGTAAAAATAAGCAAGCAAATAAAACGTATTTAAATACGAACATAACATTTTGTCAATATTTTGGGATATTGTATTTTTACATATGAATAATAATTATTAAATGATTAAATATTGCCAAATTCTATCTACTAATTCTAAAACTAGCTGCTAATTTTCATGGAAATTACAGGATTTTGTGAGTCCTCTTTGAGAGTTCTACTGAAAATATTTTAATAGCAATTTTATTTAAAGTTCAAGATATCTTTTTAATGAAGAGAACTTTGCATGAGCAAAAGGGTCTTCCGAACTCATTTTTATAGATAATAATTTATGCATTTAGCAGACACTTTTATCCAAAGCGACTTACAGTGCATTCAGGCTATACATTTTTTACCAGAATGTGTGTTTCCTAGGAATCGAACCCACGACCTTTTGCGCTGCTAACACAATGCTTTACCACTGAGCTACAGGACCAGATATTATTTAATCATTATTTCTAGGTAAGAAAGATATTATTTAATTTTTTAGATATTTAGAAATACACACATATATATATATACACATATATACACATATACATATACATATACACATACACATATATATATATATAAAATAAAATTTTTAGAAATGTAGATATTTAATTAAAAAAAAATAATAATAAAATTGCCTAATCTAAACGAATTAGGCCTGTTGATTTTCCTTCTAATGATTCTCCAATGATCATTTTTCCGTTTTGCAATTTTTTCTTGCATGCAATGATGAATTTAAAACCTTCTTCACGAAAAAAATGAATCTACAGATGGCATTCGTTTAGGTTAGAGTTCAAAGATCAATGTTAATGAGTTACAGGAGAGTGATAAATGTGCTTTATCTTCTGTGTTTCAGAGAGAAGCTGAACTCACACGCGCTCGTGTCGATCAGGTTTCGTCTTATTTCGAGTTTCAAGAGGTTCATTTGCTGCGTAAGACCCAAAATCTGTGTATTTCCATCGACCTAAAGGCTATTGATTTCCGATGGCATCGATACAGTCTTTCCTCGCTGCCACAGAAGCGCTGAAAAACACGGACATCTGCTGAACGGGATTCTGACGCGGAGACGGCGAGAAAAAGCTCAATGCGACCACATGAAAAATAACAATTCCGTCCGAAATATTAACTTAAAAAAAAAAGAGTGCATTCTTTTTGCTCTCATTCTGCTCAGTTCATTTGAAAATAAATGTGAATTAATTCAACAGAGCCTGAAATATGCATTAATAAAATCTCGTGATAAACAGCAGCATTTGAATAGACAATAACTTAATATTTTAAGGCTTTAATTTAAGCTTTTTCACGTGTTCAAACTAGATCAATGTCAAAAAAAAAATGTATATGTTTTTAAAATGTAAACCTTTATTTAAAAAAATGTTTTAAATTAAATAATCATATTTAACCGACATCTGATAGGCCCTATTGGAAAAATATTGCTATTTATTAATAATGATGAAACTAATCATTTATCACTTTTATAATTATATATATTGTATAATAATAATAATAATGGTCAATCATTAGATTAATATATATATATATATATATATAATTATTTACAATAATTAAGCCACTAAAATGAACAAGCTTACATTGCTAAAATATTAGATATTTTTCTTAGTAGAGAAAAAAACTGTGAAAGTCTTTCTCTGGTTGTGTCTCCCGCTGATGATCAATAATATCATCAATGATCAGGATAACTATCTTTTATCTCATAAAAAACACAAAGCTCCCATCAAACAAGATTTGCAGCGCAAAGATCAAATAAAGAAAAAAAACTGCTGGAAATTCGGGACTAACATAACTTTTTTTTGTTAACTGAAACGTTTTAGCCTTATTTAATAAACCAACCAACCAACCCATAAAGGTATACAATTAAAAATGTACAAAATAAAATGAGCAAATAGAATGCCGACGCAGTTTGAAGGCGCATCTCTTTAAATTAATAACAATTATTAAAGAAAATAAAACTGGGTATTAACGATCATTAATAAATTGTGGAAATCTGTCAAATGCAAATGAAAAAAAGAACAGCCGAAACATGCTTTCCAACAGACCTGTATATTTCTGCAAAATAAAAAGCAAGGCTAAAAATCAGTTACTGACCACAACCGGCCAATACAGCAGGTTACAGATGGATGCTGATTACTTGAACATCTGATCGCAATAATAATTGTGGTCATATCAAATAAATCTTCAGTATATAATAAACATCTTGCCTTCTTACTGTATTTGAAAAGCAAATGCATTTAAATCTAGTGAAGTTTCAAGTTTAAAGATCAGTCAAGTGTGCATTTGCGTTTAACATTTTGATTTTATACATTTATAAATACAAAGAATTGTAGACAATTGCAGTGCATAAATTAAGCCCCACTCATAAAGACTCACGCGTCGGTGTCCGGTCAAAGCGCGCGCTGAGCCGGTGGGTGAATTAACGGAGAGCGCGAGCGCACATCCATCACGCCGGTGCTCAGGCAGCCGATACTGAAGCTCCAGAGCCGCTGCGCCGCGCACAGACACCGATTCACTGCTGGCTCGAGAAGTGCTCATCAATAGAGGGACATTAAAGCGAGGAGACACAGAGCTCGTTTGTGTAACGTTGAGTAAGACAGCTCTAAAGCGAGGCTATTACTTCTGCAGGCCTATACAGGCCTCTCGGAGGCGCGTGTTTACACCGACTGCAAGACGTTAAAAACACCCAAACAGAACAACACCAGTGAAAAGAATCAGAATACCTGATAATGTAGCTACCCTGCAGCTGCGACTTTTTAAAAAAACGAGTAGCTACATTTAATATTACAGGTAGCATTACTGTAAAATGTTTTTCGTGCAAGCTAAAATTGGACTTAATTTGGATACATCAAAATATTAAATATCATTTTATATGAATTAACCTCACTACATGAAGTTGCACGATTCTAAAACGCATGTTAAGCTGAAATAAGTCTTTAAAATAAATCGCATACTTTTTACAGCATGATAAACTAGAACGCTTGTACTACAGTAATTCAAAGATTTCTAAAATATCAAGAGAAATTAAAATTAAACTGAATTACAGCATTACTAAATACCAATCGATTTGTGATCACATACAGACCGACGTGCATTTTAAGTTTAGACTAAATAATATTATTACATACCTTTATATGATATTATTATTATAATTATTATTATTGAATATAGGCCTACCTGTGGTTTTAGGAAGTCGTCGACAACCTGCTCCTCCTCGCTTTGGGTTCATTCTTCTCTGCAGCAAAACTTTCTGACCTATGCGGCCCTCCTCACCCCGGGTCAAGAAACAGAATTAATCAGTGTCAGTCGATATATGGATCAGATTTATCAATGACCACCCAAAAGGAACTATACATGCTTTTCGTGCCAACGCACGAGAGCTGAACAGTTACCCGACATGAGCATCACCAGTCAGAAACCAGAGCTTTTGTGTTATGCATCTACAAAAAGATGTAGTTTGCATGGAATTTATGATAGAAAACGAGTAGCATAACTAGAATAATATAACTAGTATGATATTTTAAAAAATGATATTTTGATCTATTATATTTTGTATATGGTCACAGTTAAGTCTTTTCAATACAATAATCAAGGATCAAAATATTTGCATTTTCAAAAATAGTAAAACATTTCTTATTAGAGGCAAGCATGCATATTTACAGTTATAAACATATGACTACAGGTCAGCATGCCACATTTTCGTTGTTGCATAAATATTATATTATGAAAAAGGCCATACTTTTTTGCTTGTATATTAATCTGGTCATGGAAATCAATTTTTCTGTAGTTAATTAATAATAAAAATAACAGCATATATTTCGGATTAATCATTTAAAACTACACTCTAAAAAATGCTGGGTTGTTTCAACCCAATATTGGGTCAAATATGGACTAACCCAACTGTTGGGTTACATTTTGGTTACATTTTTAAATGAGCTTTTTAACCCAACAGTTGGTTGAAACAACCCAGCATTTTTTTAGAGTGTATATATAGTTTTATATTAAAGTAAATTAATCCAAAATATGCTATTATTTTTATTATACAGGATATTATATTTAAACCTATACTAACATAACTAATATGCTACAAATTTGGCAGATATTTGTTCTCGTTCAGCTGTTTCTTTCTAGACTAGAGGAAGGGAGGAAGGCGAACTCACGCATACATTGACAGTAGAACAGGCGAGCGCGCGCGCGCACACACACACACACACACACACTCACACACACACACACACACACACGCGCGTCCCGCCTCTCAGCAGAAGCGCTGTTGCGCAGCGAACGAGCCACACGCGCACCGAACGCTCCGCGCGCGAGAGTGAACGGCGATTTAACCGGGACAAAAGCTTCGGCGCGTCATGTTGGACTGACTGGCTTTGAAATCGATGGATTGGTTTTGAAATCGTTTCGGGGAAAACAAGGTCTTTTTGTTCGGGTCTGAGAGCGCTCTTCCCGTTCAATGATGGAACTCACGATGGAAAACATTGGAAACATGCACGGCGTTGCGTCGCACTCGCAAGCGGGAGACTTGATGAATTCCTCGCACGGCAGACCGTCGTCGGCTTCCCACCGGAACTTGGTTTCCCACGGGCGCTCGGCGATGGTGTCCAGCATGGCTTCGATCCTGGAGGGCGCCGGTGAGTACCGGAGCGACCCCGCGCTGTCGGGCCACCTGCATCCGGCTATGACCATGTGCGAGTCGGGCATGAGTTTGTCCAACACGTACACCACCCTCACGCCGCTTCAGCACCTGCCACCGATCTCTACAGTCTCAGATAAGTTCCACCACGCGCACCCGCACCCGCATCACCACGCCGCGCACCAGCGCCTCGCCACCGGCAACGTCAGCGGGAGTTTCACCCTCATGCGCGACGACCGCGGCCTGGCGTCCATGGGTAACTTATACGGCCACTATCCCAAAGAGATGTCCGGCATGGGCCAGCCGTTATCCCCGCTCTCCAACGGCCTCGGTTCTCTGCACAACTCCCAACAAGCGCTGTCAGCCTACGGGCCCGGCGCTCACCTCCCCAACGACAAGATGCTCTCGCCGGGCGGCTTCGAGTCCCACGCGGCGATGCTTTCCCGGAGCGAGGAGCACCTCGCGCGGAGTTTAGGCGGCCACGGGCACGGCATGATCTCCAATCTCAACGGCATGCACCCACACAGCCACCTGCACTCGCAGGCGAACGGATCCATGCTGGCCGACAGAGAGCGGCACGGCGGCGGCGCACAGAGCGGCGGCTCGGGGCAGGCGGAGGAGATCAACACCAAGGAGGTGGCGCAGAGGATCACGGCCGAGCTCAAGCGATACAGCATACCTCAAGCCATTTTCGCCCAGAGGATCTTGTGTCGGTCCCAGGGAACACTGTCGGACCTGCTGCGCAACCCGAAGCCCTGGAGTAAACTCAAGTCCGGCCGCGAGACTTTCAGACGCATGTGGAAATGGTTACAGGAACCAGAGTTTCAGAGGATGTCCGCGTTACGGCTTGCAGGTAAGCCATCATCACCTTCACATGGCCAGGATTGACCCTGGAAAACCTGACATAAAATACACATTTTACACTCTTACAAATAAAGGTTCCAAATAAGTGTTTTGCGAACCTTTTTGAAACATTTCAGTGAACCTTGAAGAACCATGTTTTTAGTATAGTGTAAAGAATTTTTATAAGAACCAATTTTGGTTCTTCAAAGATCCTTTCAGTGAACAGTTCTTAAAAGAAGCATATTTTATTAGTGTTAAGCACATTTTAGGAACCTTCATTTAAAGAACCTTTTGTGCAGTAGATATTAAAGGTTCTTCGCGTAACCATCGATGTGCATGACAAAAAAAAGATTCAACTAGGCTGAAGTTGTAAACTAATAAAAGCCTGGACTAGAATCAAATGGCAGGTTTGTACCATACTATTATTAATATCTGGCAAAACGCCTTTTTTAAAACAATGCTAAAGTTTGCATTCCAAACAGGGTCTTTTCTGTAAACCTAAACATGTAATTTAGCACAAGAACTCATCTGGTGATATTTAGAACATATTTTTACGTAAAAGTGACCGAATAAAGCCTTTTGAGACACAAATACACATTCACATCACATCTTTGTGAGGACAAATACACAACGTGAGAATGATAAAGCAAATGTGCTTATAGCCATTTCGAGATGATATTTTAGCATTTTAGCATTATAATAATGTATTTTCGGCAAAGGGACATTTTAGAGGGCTCCTTACAAAAAAAAGTATATATATTTATATAGTTCAATTGATGATCATATCTACCAAAGTAACATTTCTTTGTGTTGGAGTTTAAGGTTCTTTACACCTGCATTTTGGAAATGGAACCTAAAAATGGCATTTAACAGTAAAATGCGTCTGATTTTAACAGAAGCCAATGAACCCTCATCTGCTGCGATTTAGAGCCATTTTTCTTAAGAGAGACGCCTTGGTTTTAAAGAGTTACCCGGACTGGATGAGCATCAAACATTACAGAACGATTTGCTGTCAGGGGCTGATAAGGGATGGAGCGACGACAGATGGAGATCGCCGCTCGCGGGAATTCTCGCAAATGCTCGCATGTGTGTTTTTTAGCTGCGTGTCCATTTGATACCCCTCGATTCTCAACGGCGCTCAGAGAGCCGCGGAGCGCACGCGTGCGTTAGGGAGCCTGACCTCCACCTGATCGATAACGCACTTTCCCAGCGTCCCTTTGAAATGGAGCGCCGATCAATGCTCGATTCGAACCTGAGAGGCGGCTTAGCACGCTGACGTTTAATTTACCTCGCTTTGTTTTAGCACCCTGACTATGCGCCTGGTTCCGCGCGCGCGTGACGCGGCTGCATTTGCATGCGTCTGATGGGAACGTTGGATTTGACGCACGCATGGAGTAGGCAAATGGACTCATTGATTAAAAGAACGCGGTAATTAAAACGTTCCAGACAAATTATAACGTGCAAATATATGGTTTACTGGAAATGTGCAGTTTTCGTAAGATACTGCCCTGTAGAAAGTGGTAACCTTAAAAAGCTAACCCATAAAAAAGGTTTATTGGTATAAATTAGTGTATATAGGTTATATTTAAAAAAATTTTTTTGACTTGATTAAGACCATTTTTAGGTCTAGATCTACCTGGAAATTAATTTCATTGGTGTAACCGGTTTATATATATAATATATATATATAACCTTATTTATAAACCTATATATAAAATATATTTTAACATTTTTTAACCTATATAAAATATAACCTATATTAAAAATATAAATTATAAATATTATAATATAAAAAATGAAAATATGATATATCTACAAATATTTAAGTTATTTCGATTTTTATGCCATTTGACAACACTGACTGTAACAGTATTTTGTATGTATTTTGCATGAAAGTAAAGGGGTTACTGACATGAAATGCAAAAATTGTATTGAAACAACTAGTGCACACAAATGTAACCAAATTGCATGAAAAAGTGTATTTACATCCAGAGATCTCAGCATTACACACAAAAACTGAAAGAAACTCTTTCATTACTCATAAAAAAAGAGCAAGTATGTTGAAGTTAATAGTCTAATAAAAGCAAAAGTGTGGTAGCAGTAGAGCTGTGAAATACTCCACCGCATCTATTCATCATATTGATATTCCAAATTTATTAGTATCCTAATCAATAGGTATTCTCCGTTCAGCTTTTGGGGGGCTGTGTGGACTGAGGCCCATGAGACGCGTGTGGTTAGAGAGGGCAGCGTTAGTGACCTGCACCTGGACACATGTTCAATCTGTGTGCATTTGAATGCCTAATGGATCACTTGGCAACTGTGATTAATTACTGCTCAGCACAACTAAGACATCCTTCCTTTTTTCTCTCTCTCTCTCTCTCTCTCTCACATTTTTCAATTCAATTCGTGCTTTATTGGCATGACAATTGTTACAATGTATTGCCAAAGCATAGTGTTTACACTGAATCTAGAACAGATATATATGCAACAAAAACATGCATGTATATAAATTTAAAAATTAGAACAAATTAACATTTTAGAATTCTACGAACAATTTATAATTCAATGTAGTGTGTTTGTGTGGTCTGTGTGTGTCGTGTGGTGTGTGTGTGTGTGTGTGTGTG
>NW_015505560.1:878664-890794 GCF_001515645.1 Sinocyclocheilus grahami | reverse complement strand
GCTCTGTCTCCACTTCCCTGTGAGTACAGTGAGGGCAGATGCGGCTCTCTCTGGGCAGCCAGTGCTGTGGATATCTGCCCGTCTCTAGAGTCAGAGTACGACTGCTCGGTCTGTACCTCGTCATCTGATAATTTTCTTTTTGTGCTTTTATAATTTGGTTGGGCCGAATGTTGTGGATGAATATTTCAGAGTCCTGATGCTGGATGTTGTTAGTCATGTTAGTCTGTTTGTGCAGCTTCAGGACCGTCTGAATCAGGGGACTTTTTTTCTTTCTCTCTCTCTCTCTGTCTCTCTAATATAAAATAAGCTAAAAATGAACAATACATCTGCAGCATTTATTAATCTTAATGTTAATTTCAACATTTACTAATACATTTTTACAATCAGAAGTGTATCTGTTAACATTAGTTAATGCACTGTGAACAAACATGAAATATAATATTGCTCATTGCGCAATATTATTAATATTGCACAAATAAATATATTCCTCATTGTTAGTTAATATATAACTAGTAAAGTATTACTGATAAAGTTTATATTACACATTGCGCTGCACTATATATTTTCATAACCAGACTTACGTTATGTACACATAAAATACCTAAAATCTGCCTTTATAATAGAATGAAAACCACCTCAAAAACAGTTCATCACAAGTTGATGAATAACTTCTCCACAAGCTGAAATTAGCATGTGCACAGTGTTATACGCATAAACACATAACAATACAATAATGCTATAAACATTCATTTCACAACATTAAACCCTAATGTTCATATCTGATAATACGAAGCATAGTTATTTCAATGAAAGAGTCATAAAAAGAATTCTGGGAATGTCAATTTACAGTTTTTCACTGTAAATTATAAGATGATTTGATCTTTTTTTCCACTTTCAAAATGTATTTCACTGTAAAATCACATGTATAACGTCCCATTTAGGGTTGCAAAAAGGTGGAACATTTCCAGTAAATTTCGGAAACATTCCAGAAATTTTCCACCCCTTTGCAACCCTAGTCCCATTAGATCTATTACAGTTTTTCACCAATTTACCATTAAACAATTAACAGTCTTTAACCGTCAAAATAACAATCATTTTGTTTCAGAAGAGAACGCAATAAAATCTGCAATCAAACGTCAGAGATCCCAATATGAACTCAAACATTTCTCATTCATTTTATAGCTGGATGACAGTTAGTAACTCTATTTGAGTCTATTAAATGAATTCTACATCATTACATTTCATGTATAAAGCAGCAATAAGATTTTCCTCCGGAGGCTTGAGTAAGAACTCATTACTGCTGATGGAGAGCTCTGGTGTGGTTTCAGGTCAGATGTCTGTGTGTTTGTCAGCTGTCTGTTGAGGTCTGCGGTCTGAAACTGCGCGAGACTAGAGTCGGCCGTTTTGACACGGGCTGCGTTCATTTACTCACACACACATCTTCATTAGTGATGCAAATGCAGATTTAGTTCCAAAACAACACTAAATCTGATTTCTATCATCTACCTGATCTACACTGAAAAGAAAAGGGTTTAGAAACTATTTTCACTCAGAAATTGCTAGTAAATTTGACACACATTTGCAATAAACCGCAACTGACACAATGAAATAAACCTGAAATGTGAAAGTAGAAAAACTGATATAGTGTTTTCTTGTAAAACATAATCCAATATTATTTATTTACTTCAAAAAAATCAGTCCTCTTTCTTTTTCTTTTTTTTTTAAATAGTATACATATAGTCAATTTCTAAAAATTAATAGGGAACCAAAAGATAGGTTAATGCTGGTGGTAACAGGGATTTGCACTGGATTAACATTTAATGCACAAAGATCTTTAAAAAAAAAAGTGAAAATGTTTTATGGTTTGAACAGAATATCCTCAGACTATAAATTTCATGCAAAAACAATTTTCACTTAGAAATTGCTAGTAAATTTCACAAACAATTACTGTACAAAGAAACGGCAAGAAACACATTGAATTAAATGTGAAATTTTCAAATAGTATTTTATTGAAAAACATACTCCAACACCGTTTAATTTTCAACTTTTATATAAAAAAAATAAAAAATAATATATATATATATATATATATATATATATTTTTTTTTTTTTTTACTGTGATATGTTTAAAAGTTAATATGAAACCAAAAGATGATGTTAACAGGTTTACATTTAACTGGATTAACAATTAATGCACAAATATCCTTACTAAATGTGAAAATGTTTTATGTTTTGTACAGAATATCCTCAGACCATACATTTTGTGTAGAAATGTTTTTTACTCAGAAATTGCTAGTAAATTTCCCAAATAATTACAAAGAAATGCAAGTAACACATTGGATCAAATGTGAAATTCTGAAAAAGAAAGACTGAAAAAGTATTTGCTTGTAAAACATACTCCAGTAATCATTTTGAGTTTTTTTTTTGCTCCATAATTTTTTTTTGAGAATATTAGTGGCCAAATATGAATTCATAAGCATTTTATTCATGGATAAATGAAAACAAAAACGGTCGAGGTCCGTTTAAGCATTTTATGTTCTGCAAACACAAGTGCAAAGATACTGATGCACTGAAGGCTTTGGTAAATCCATCTTGTGCTGTGAAAACAGTTGAGAATAGGCCTCTAATAGAGCTTTTTCACGGAGTTTCGGCTCAATAACACACGTGAAACGTGAGAACAGTGGTGTTACGCTCTGTGCTTAAGAACACTGAATCAGAGACACAGCAGGAGACCAAAGCTGCTGAAGGACACTTGAGTGAAATCCACACCGACACATACACTGCTCGCTACAAGATGAAGACATAGTGTGAAAATACTCAATATGACCTTCTTACAGCAAACAAAGTTATTGCAAGTGTCAGATCAGGTAGAAACAGTTCATTAAGGAAACAACTGCTATATATATGTAGTTACAATTAATGAACATGGACTACAAATGAACAGTATTTATTAATCTAATGTTAATTTCAACATCTACACTCTTAAAAATAAAGGTGCTTCACGATGCCATAGAAGAACCTTTTTGTCTAAATGGTTCCATAAAGAACCTTCAACATCTGAAGAACCTTTCTGTTTCACAAAAGGTTATTTGTGGAGAAAAAGGTTCTTCAGATTACAAAAAGGTAAGAAAGAGATGCTTCTTTAAAGAACCTTTGACTGAATGCTTCTTTGTGGAACCAAAAATGGTTCTTCTATGGCATCGCTTGAAGAACCTTTTGAAGCAGCTTTATTTTTAAGAGTGCACTAATACTTTTTTTTTTTTTTTTAATCAAAAGGTGTGTCTGTTAACATTAGTTAACTAGCATGAAATATAACATTGCTCTTTGTGCAATATTATTAATATTGCTCACACAAATATATTGCTCACTGTAAGTTAATGCATAACTAATGTTAACAAATACTGATGTTTTATACACATTGTATTGCACTATATATTTTCATAACCAGACTTACAATATACTGTAATACTCAATTATTTATAAAAAAGGTCGAGAAACAATTTTCTACCAGGAATTGCTTGTAAATTTCACAAATCATTACAAAGTAATGCATTGTAATAAACAATGAAATTTTAATAAATGATTAATGCACTGAATGAAAAAGATTGTATGCAATATGTGCATGGACCATTTTTACATGTTTACATCTTTATTGAAACACTCAATTAAAACGCATGGATTTAAATAAAGCTGAAAACATAGTTTTCATAATCTTTTCTCTCACTTTATTGTTTGCATAGTTAAATTTATGTATGAAAATATGCAAGACGTTATATAAGAAAAAGTGTTTACTAAAAAACAAATATTGCAATTTTTGGATTTTTGTTAAAGTCATGGAAACATGTTGGGTGGAAAATAATATTTGACATTATAACTTTATTGCTATATAGTGTACATACTGTATATTGCACATTCACGTTCCGATATAAATATATACATTACAAATGTGATTAAATATATTTATACACAAACAGCGGATTATTTTATCATTATGAAGTTCTAAATATATTGTCAAATTTTTCAATATATGAAAAGTGGCAACATACTGAAATATATTAAACAATATATTATTCTGTATATTTTCAATAATTAAATAACTTAATGTACTGATCCTTAATATATAAGGAAATATATTTTCTTTGTGTAGGGATTAACAAAAACACAACTAAATGTGTACAGTATGAGTCACTTTTGATTGATCGTCTCTTGATTATATAAATAAGAGCCTTACATTTCAATTAAAGTGCTTTAATGCATCATTTGACATTTATAGCAAAGCACTTGACTGGTTATTTTCAGATCTTGCAACACAATCAGCAACAATGTAAACACTCTACATCACAAATGCTCCTCTAAGCACTGATTTCTAGAGCACAAGAAACAGTCCATATAAGTGACAGAGCAGCAGCAGCAGCGCAACAGCAGTCTCTCATAAACCAGCTATAACATTAACGGCACGATTCCACTGGCACTTATGAAGCAAAAGCAGCTCGTCTGCTGTATTTGAAGCAGATCGTAAAGTTCAAAGCCAGTGAGGATTGACTATGAGACTGTGTGGAGAACAGAATACTGGCATACTACACACTTTACTGCACACTAGGATGCAAAATAGTATGCAACGGCAAGCACGTCAGGCGGTAGAATGCTTTCCGTTGTATTTAATGGCGTTCAGTTATCAGTTATACATGAGTAAAATCAAAGAGGATCATGGGCCAAGATGATGTTAAAATCCACAGGTCATATTACATTAACTTTGCACTTTTTCATCAAACTAAAAAAAGGTGGCATCGAGCTGGAGTTATCATTTGTTAACTAAAACCATTAAAAACCTTTTTTTTTTTTTTTAATAAATGTTTTTCAACAAAGTACTAAAATAACTGAAATAGAAAATATATATTTATGTATCTTTGAAATTCTATTATATTTTTATTAATATTTCAAACCAGTTTTTATTTTTATATTTTCCATTTTCAATGGAATAAAATTAATTTAATAATTTTTAGTAGTTTGTGTTTTATTGTCTATATAGTTTTTATTATTTTTTTATTTCACTTTTAGTTATTGTAGTGCATGAAGTTAAACTAAACTAACTAGCTAAAATATATTTTTTATATTTTATTTTAACGTTTGTTTTATTTCAAGTAATGTGTTTTTATGGTTTTAATTTTAGTTTCGGTTTAGTTTTAGTTAACTATAAGAACCCTGAAAGTAGTAAATAAATAAAAATTAATAAAAACTATATAGACCTGTTAAAAAATAAATAAAGAAATCAAAATACAATACAATTACTAACATTTAACTTAATTTAAAATTAAAACAGAAACTATGAAAAATAATGCATTTTGGGATACAGTACTCTATTTAGTGTGCTGTTGCATAATGCACATTTTGCTAACATTTGCATACTAGAAAACAGAAACTATGAAAAATAATGCATTTTGGGATACAGTACTCCATTTAGTGTGCTGTTGCATAATGCACATTTTGCTAACATTTGCATACTAGTATTCATATTTTTTATATATATATATACACACACACACACACACACACACACACACACCCATTGTTAAAATCCACAGGTCATATTACATTAACTTTGCACTTTTTCATCAAACTAAAAAAAGGTGGCATCGAGCTGGAGTTATCATTTGTTAACTAAAACCATTAAAAACCTTTTTTTTTTTTTAAATAAATGTTTTTCAACAAAGTACTAAAATAACTGAAATAGAAAATATATATTTATGTATCTTTGAAATTCTATTATATTTTTATTAATATTTCAAACCAGTTTTTATTTTTATATTTTCCATTTTCAATGGAATAAAATTAATTTAATAATTTTTAGTAGTTTGTGTTTTATTGTCTATATAGTTTTTATTATTTTTTTATTTCACTTTTAGTTATTGTAGTGCATGAAGTTAAACTAAACTAACTAGCTAAAATATATTTTTTATATTTTATTTTAACGTTTGTTTTATTTCAAGTAATGTTTTTTTATGGTTTTAATTTTAGTTTCAGGTTTAGTTTTAGTTAACTATTAGAACCCTGAAAGTAGTAAATAAATAAAAATTAATAAAAACTATATAGACCTGTTAAAAAATAAATAAAGAAATCAAAATACAATACAATTACTAACATTTAACTTAATTTAAAATTAAAACAGAAACTATGAAAAATAATGCATTTTGGGATACAGTACTCTATTTAGTGTGCTGTTGCATAATGCACATTTTGCTAACATTTGCATACTAGTATTCATATTTTTTATATATATATATACACACACACACACACACATTCAAAAGTTTGGGATCAGGACTATTTTTAATGTTTTTTACAGGAGTCTCTTCTGCTCATCAAGGCTGCATTTATTTAATGAATATATAAATATATGAATATATGAATATATAAAAAATTATATTGTGAAATATTATTATGATGTAAAATAACATTTTTCTATATTAATATATATTAAACTGTAATGTATTTCTGTGATGCGCAGCTGTATTTTCAGCATCATTCCTCCAGTCTTCAGTGTCACATGATCTTCAGAAATCAGTATAATATGCTGATTTATTATTTCTTGTGCTGCTTAATATTTTTTTGGAAACTGTGATACTTTTTTCAGGATTCTTTGATGAATAAAAAGTTAAAAAGAAGAGCATTTACTTCAAATAGAAATATTAAATATTATTAGAATGTAAAACAGCTGTTTTCTCTGTGAATCTCTGTTAAACTGTGCTGTATTTCTGTGATGCGCAGCTGTATTTTCAGCATCATTCCTCCAGTCTTCAGTGTCACATGATCTTCAGAAATCAGTATAATATGCTGATTTATTATTTCTTGTGCTGCTTCATATTTTTTTGGAAACTGTGATACTTTTTTCAGAATTCTTTGATGAATAAAAAGTTTAAAAGAAGAGCATTTACTTCAAATAGAAATATTTTTTAACAATATACACTAGCGTTCAAAAGTTTGGGGTCAGTACATTTTATTTTTTTGAAAGAAATTAAATCTTTTGTATTTCTGTGATGCGCAGCTGTATTTTCAGCATCATTCCTCCAGTCTTCAGTGTCACATGATCTTCAGAAATCAGTATAATATGCTGATTTATTATTTCTTGTGCTGCTTAATATTTTTTTGGAAACTGTGATACTTTTTTCAGGATTCTTTGATGAATAAAAAGTTAAAAAGAAGAGCATTTACTTCAAATAGAAATATTTTTTAACAATATACACTACTGTTCAAAAGTTTGGGGTCAGTAAATTTTATTTTATTTTTTTTTGAAAGAAATTAAAACTTTTATTCAGCGAGGATGTGTTCAGTCGTTAAGAAGTGATAGCAAAGATTTATATTGTAAGAAAAGATTTATATTTTGACTAAATGCTGTTCTTTAACTTTTTATTCATCAAAGAATCCTGAAAAAAGTATCAGTTTCCAAAACAATATTTGTCAGCACAGCTGTTGATAATTCTAATAATAAATCAGCATATTATACTGATTTCTGAAGATCATGTGACACTTTACACTGGAGTAATGATGCTGAAAATACAGCTTTGCATCACAGAAATAAATTATATTTTAAAGGATATTAAAATAGAAACCATTATTTTATATCGTAATAACATTTAGCAAGATTACTGTTTTTTTCTGTATTTCTTATCAAATAAATGCAGCCTTGATGAGCAGAAGAGACTTCTTTAAAACACATTACAAGTCGTACTGATCCCAAACTTTTGAAAAATAGTAATTTAAAACAGTATTTGGCCATTTTGAGAGTCAGTGAAAAACCCGTATTGTTCAACCATCAATATTAGTATTAAATTCTTATCCCAAACCAATGGTTGGTGAATTTCACATAGCAACACATGACCACATTAGCCAGTCAATAAAAACCCTGTGCTATTGTGAGAAATGCTTGATTTTCTAAGTCTGAAGCATCTCATCTCAATGTCTCTCGTGATCTGCAGACTGAACTGTGAGCGTCAGCAGAGCTGCGTTACAGTCGCTGCTTCAGTCTCTCATTCACGTATGTTAGCTTGCCACGGCACGTATGAGAGATCAATAACACGGCCCACCATCCCCCTATCCTCTCCTCTCCGTCCTTCTCTCTTTCTCTGCAACACATCACAAAAAAATGACCCTCCATCCATTACGACTATTGGATTAAAACATTCACAACAGCAGAAATTCAGACGTCGCACGGATGCGTGCTGAATGCAGTAATTGTGAGACACAAACCACGTCTGGCTGATGATATCTGTGATATAAATGTTCATAAAAGTTTCATCTCTGAGCTTCACAAACCTCAGTGTGCATCTATTATACGGGAGAATATCTACTGTGCAGAGCAACATTTTAAATTCAGGTTGTAGTTCTAATTGAATACACAATACCGATACTAGTATATTTTACATTATGCTATTTTGTAAAAAAAAACATGATGTTATTGTACAGACTGAGTAATTAGCAAATGCAGCAACTGACGAGTTTTCACATGTATCATCCATCCCTCACATTAATGCCAATGAGATACTGATTTACTAAATAACGTTCAAAATAATGTATTATATAAAAACAATATACAGTTTAAGTTACAGTATTTCCTCATTTGATGTCTAAGTAAGCATGTGCATGTGGAAAAACCTCCTAACATCAATATTATACATAATACTATTTAATTGTCCTTATAATATACAGTAGTAATATTTATGAGCACTTTGAACTTTGAGTCAACAAATTATATTTCTTAGCATTAAATGGATTATTAAAATAAAATTAAACGAGCATGTGGAAAAGGCCTCCTAATCATTAACCTTTTACATAATATTATTTGATTCACATTACAATACCGTAATATTTGAATATTGTGAACTTCCATTTGAGCCCAAAAATTATATGTAATAATTTCTGGCCTCCTAATCATCAACGGTTTACATTATATAATTGATTTGTTTAATTTGAGAATTTAGCGCCATACCAGCTATCACAATTACATTGAGGGAGATAAACAAGTGAAAAAGTACATGTATAAATAAAAACAAACTATAAATAAACAACAAATAAAGGTTTTAAAATATTTTTGATTAAAAATTTTTTTTTAAAGCAACATTTTAAATTCAGGTTGTAGTTCTAATTGAATACACAATACCGATACTAGTATATTTTACATTATGCTATTTTGTAAAAAAAAACATGATGTTATTGTACAGACTGAGTAATTAGCAAATGCAGCAACTGACGAGTTTTCACATGTATCATCCATCCCTCACATTAATGCCAATGAGATACTGATTTACTAAATAACGTTCAAAATAATGTATTATATAAAAACAATATACAGTTTAAGTTACAGTATTTCCTCATTTGATGTCTAAGCAAGCATGTGCATGTGGAAAAACCTCCTAACATCAATATTATACATAATACTTTTTAATTGTCCTTATAATATACAGTAGTAATATTTATGAGCACTTTGAACTTTGAGTCAACAAATTATAATATTTCTTAGCATTAAATGGATTATTAAAATAAAATTAAACGAGCATGTGGAAAAGGCCTCCTAATCATTAACCTTTTACATAATATTATTTGATTCACATTACAATACCGTAATATTTGAATATTGTGAACTTCCATTTGAGCCCAAAAATTATATGTAATAATTTCTGGCCTCCTAATCATCAACGGTTTACATTATATAATTGATTTGTTTAATTTGAGAATTTAGCACCATACCAGCTAATCACAATTACATTGAGGGAGATAAACAAGTGAAAAAGTACATGTATAAATAAAAACAAACTATAAATAAACAACAAATAAAGGTTTTAAAATATTTTTGATTAAAACATTTTTTTTAAATAATTTTAAAACTAAATCTGGTCCCACTTCATTAAAAAAAAACTTTTAAAAAAGTGCATTTGATTAATTAAGCTAACCCAAAAATATTTGCATATCATTAAATAAATTTGATTAATAAAACCACCCAAATATGTTCACAAATCATTAAATAAAATTAAATAAAATATTCTCAAAAGAGCATTTGGTAATAAACCCCCCAGATATATTTACATGATTAAATAAAATTAAACAAAATTAAAAAATAACTCCCCCAAAATATTACATTTTATGATTAAATAAAATTTAATAAAATAAAACTAAATAAAAAGAAAAAAAGAAAATAATAATAAAAATAAAAACACCCCATATATATTTAAAAATTGTTCAATACATTTTATTAATTACATGTGAATCTATTTGGGGTGGTTTTATTCAATAAAATTAAATAAAATGTCCTCATAAGAGTATTTGATAAATAAAACACCCCAAATATATTCACATATGAGTATATGATGCAACAAATGATGAAATAAAGACTCAAAACTGTAATTTTATCATTATTTGATCAGCAAATTACAAACCAGTTTTGAGTGGCAGCCAAAGGGTGTTATATATTCACATCACACCGACTGAAGCTCACACACACGCGCACACACCAAAACTCACACACACACACACAGACAGACACACAGTCACTCACAAACTCACACACACTCACACACAGATAGACACACACACACACACACACTCACTCACACACACACACACTCACACACAGATAGACACACACACACACTCACTCACACACACAGATAGACACACACAGACAGACACACACACAGACACACACACACACACACAGACAGACACACTCAGACACACACACAGACACACTCACTCACACAGACAGACACTCACACACACACACACACACACACACAGACACACACACACACTCTCACACACCAAAACACACACACACACACACACACTCTCACACACCAAAACAAACACACACACCAAAACACACACACACACACACACACTTCAAAAGAATCCAAAACAAAATGGTATTTTTCTTTTCACATATCTCTCTCCTCAAAAGTGTGGAAATGACGGTTAGCGTGTTTTAGAGCAGCACAAAGCTGGAAAACATGAAATCTTAAAATATGAAGCAGATGATATCTGACATGAAAGCAGACGTGGAGGTGATCCGGCCATTGATTGAGGGTGGGAGAGCTTTGACTTTGTGAGAAGCGGAGGATGGAGGCGAGTTGCTGAAATGATCGATCTGGGCTTTAATAATTGATAAGCGGGAGGGGGGGAGACGTGGAGCTGCGTAACAGACTCAGTTCTTGGTAAGCAAAGTAAAACGTGCCATGAATGCTCAGGCAGACATTAACATTGAGGTGACGAACGGCGCAATGGATTCAAGAAGGGAAAGGAAGAGGAACAAAATAACACGGCTCACAATTTATCCTGCATGCATGTTTCTGAAAAATAAAACAATCCCAAATATATTCACATATCATTCAATAAATCTTAATAAAAAACACCCAAATATATATTTACATATGATACAATAAAAAATTAAAATGAATTTAAAAAATGGTCCTCATCAGAGCATTTAATTAATAAAACCACCCCAAAATATTCACATATCATTAAATAAACATGATAATTCATATGTGAATATATTTGGGGTGGCTTTATTCAAATTAAATAAAATGTCCAATTAAGGAGTATTTTATTAATAAAAATATTTGGGATGGTTTTATTAAATACAATTAAATATAAGAGTATTTTCATTCACAAAAACACACCAAATATATTCACATATGAATAAATTAATTTGATTAATAAAACTACTCAAATATATTCACATTATATTCACATATCATTAAAAAACATGATTAATAAAGCCACCCAAAGTATATATTTACATATGATTAAATACAATGTCCTCATAAGAGCATATAACAGTGAACGTGTTTTAGAAGAGCACAAAGTGCAGATCCAGGATCCAAAATCTAAATTAAACCTAGAAATAGACAAAGTTTTGGGATTGTAAAACACTTAAATCCACTTAACAGTGTCATCATCATGTGTTTCTTTATACAAACGGTCAGATTTCCCATTTAAGCTCAAGATACTCTTGTGATCATTGCAACTCATGCTGGAGAACATGATCATCAGTCTATGTTTGCTGCTGTCATTGAAGCAAAAGATACAAGATACACACCAAATATTAAGATGTTCTCAAATGCATTCAGATGCATTTCCA
>NW_015505560.1:868664-871164 GCF_001515645.1 Sinocyclocheilus grahami | reverse complement strand
CGCACAAACACACGCACAGACGTGCACACACACACAAACACACACACCCGCGCACAAACACACGCACAGACGTGCACACACACACAAACACACACACCCGCGCACAAACACACGCACAGACGTGCACACACACACAAACACACACACCCGCGCACAAACACACGCACAGACGTGCACACACACACAAACACACACACCCGCGCACAAACACACGCACAAACACACGCACAAACACACGCAAAAAACACACACATACGTGCATAAATGTGCACAAACACGTGCACAACCACATGAACAAACACACGCACCAACACACACAAAAAACACGCACAAACGCGCACAACCACACGAACAAACACGCGCACCAACACGCGCACAAACACACGCACAAACACACTCAAACACATGCACCAACACACGCACCAACGTGCATAAACATGCAAAAACACACGCACAGACGTGCACAAACACTCAAGCACAAACACACACACAAACACACATGCACAAACGTGCACAAACACACGCACAAACACACTCAAACACATGCACCAACACATGCACCAACGTGCACAAACACATGCACAGACTTGCACAAACACACTCAAACACATGCACAAACACACACACAAAAACACGCACCAACACACGCACAAACACACTCAAACACATGCACAAACACACACACAACCACACGCACAAACGTGCACAAACACACACACAAACACACGCAAAAAACACGCACAAACGCACACAAACACGTGCACAACCACATGAACAAACACACGCACCAACACACGCACAAACGTGCACAAACACGTGCACAAACACATGAACAAACACACGCACCAACACACGCACAAACGTGCACAAACACGTGCACAAACACATGAACAAACACACGCACCAACACACGCACAAACGTGCACAAACACACACACACAAACACACGCAAAAAACACGCACAAACGCGCATAAATGTGCACAAACACGTGCACAACCACATGAACAAACACGCACCAACACACGCACCAACACACACAAACACACGCACAACCACAAGCACAACCGTGCGCACAAACACGTGCACAAACACACGCAAAAAACACATGCACAAACACCCGTAGAAACACACACAAACACGTGCACAACCACACACACAAACACGCACACAAACACGTGCACAACCACATACACAAACACACACAAACGCACACATGCACAAACACACGCAAAAAACACATGCACAAACACACCCACAAACGTGCACAAACACGTGCACAACCACACACACATTGGATCTGTGGGAGATGAAGAACATACATACACAACAGAACATACTAACAAGCACGTTCAGAAAAGTATACTATTTCTGCAGTACAACATAAGCATTCTATGCACAGTATGCAAATTTGAGCATCTAATATATATATATATATAGTTCAGTCATGAAACTCTAGATGGCCCATTCTTATGGGGTGTTAACGTAACTGCTGATATTCAGAGAGTTAAACGACTTGGCACAAGCTGATTGGTTCATGCTGCATATGCAGCCAATGAGCTTACTGCCTTGCATTTTATATGGCGTTCCGAGAGTTGTCATGATTTAAATATATATATATATATATATATAAACACACACATAATTGCTTTATAAATGTATACATTTTAATAAATTTTAAAAATCATAATTTCTTTTAAGTAAAATTAACTTTTAGTAAGATTTGTGTAAAATTAACTTGTTTCATTTAGTAAATTGAACTCTTTTGTTAGACATTTCAAACTTACTGGCAACACTATTGTAGACACACAAATCCAGTCAATCTAAATGTAAGAAATTAGGAAAATAAAAAAAAACTCAATGGAATGTTGCCAAAGAGGCTGCTACAGCAAATACAGTAGTATACAGCAATTTAAAAAAATACAGTAAGTCTCTGTATGTGGTGTTTGACATCACAGAAAATTCCCATGATGCAAAAGGAATCAATTAGCAAATTATTGACAAGTGAATCTGCAGGATTATACTGCGTGACATACAGTAAATAACTGTAGAAATTACAGAAATTTCTCTCTATATATAATTTTTCATCTTATTTTTAATTATATCATATAGCTTATATTATATTATATCTAATTTATTTTTGTTGTTATTCTTCTTATATTGTATATTCTTCTTATGTCACCTGCTCTCAAACACATCACGAACACACATTTTTCAGAAATAATTTCAGTGCAGAAAACAGGCTTCACAAGCACTCCTACCGCTCTGCCATTGGCTGGACAATCAGATAGTCCCGCCCACAAACAGATCAATGTTGTGAAAGCGTCAGTGTTTCACTCTTTACACCACAAACTACCAGTGACTGACTTATAGTGGACATTAAACTGATGCAACCAACACATTTCAGCTTTAAACTCACATATTCTAATAATTATAAAAATATATTTTTCTTTTACCATCATAAAATCAAGGATTAATATGCATTAAAAACTAGCAATGCAA
>NW_015505560.1:859421-865090 GCF_001515645.1 Sinocyclocheilus grahami | reverse complement strand
CTCTCTCACACACACACACACACACACACACACTCTCTCTCTCCCACACACACACTCTCTCTCACACACACACACACACACACACAAATAAAAATCGAATTAAAGAATCCGCTTTAAGCTTTATTGTTGTCAAACGCTCAGTGAACATCGATGATGAACATTGACAGCCACTCAAAACCAGCACAGCTTCATTTTACCTTCGCTCACACTAAACTAAGATAAAAAAAATCATTTATCAAGGGATTCTACAGGATTTTAATATTTTATTAATTTGATCATAATATGTAAGCAAATCAAATAAGATCCCAGAGTATTATTCAATTCAAAATTTAAGCCAGTGAACAATTCAATAGAGGAATCTTGATTTAAAAAATCATTAGCTTTTTTTCCCCAAGAAAAACGGTTTCATGCAGCAGAAATGAACCGCATTGATTAAATACTGTTCATCTATAAACCCGCAGCAGCAGCATGTAATGGGTGTGTATTGTTGATCTGGTTTGTGTTGACTAGGCTTTGATTGACATGACTGTTTCTCGCCAGCAGTAGCCCGGCCCGCGCGGGAGAGGGTTCGTTTCACCGCACCCAAAAACAGAACCGCCCCGCTCAAGCCATCGATCCCGAGCCGAGCTGTTAGCGGCCTGGTGCGGTTAGTTATCGATCCCGCCCCCCGCTCTCTCCGCCACGCCCACACGCACGCAGACCACACCCACCTCAGCAGACAGCATGCTCACATATGTGCAATAACTGCAGTTCTAGGCTACGGAAGGATATATTTAGCACACATGGTTCTGCTAGAACTTATCAGGTTAGGTGAAAACGAGGCTGTGTACAGTCAAAGGCACGCCATCACGCCATCTTCAAAACTGTTTTATAGAGTTTTGTCTATTTTTATTTTTTAGAACAATCGGTATGCTGTTAAAAAACAAGACTGTAGGCTATTTCTATCCCTCACAGCCTCGTTTTCATGCCAAAAATTAAATATGGCACTAGCCTGATTAAAGTTTATTGTAATAAAACAAAGAAAATTTTGTAATCCTCTAATCCTAATCTGGCACCACTGGTTTACAAATGCAAGCGGCTATGCATCAAACATATATAATGGGTGCTTTTCTGATCCATTATAATCCCCCATGCAGCCTCAGTTTCATTAATAATAAAAAGCACCTTTTTGCATTATTCTTTTGAACACCAGCATCCTCACAGTTTTACACCTATCTCTTAAACGACTGTTTAAGGTAAATTCACCAAATGTCTAAACGCAAAAAGCAAGAAACTCTCGATATACTCACTAGAAACTTGTTTAGAAGAACAGTAGTGTTTTAAATCAACAGAACACGAGATAACTCTCTTATAAAAACTGCCATATATACCCAGAACAGAGCAAATGTAAATAAAAGGAGCTAAAGCGCAGCAGTTTATATTCATCTGAGTGATAAGATATCAATATCAGCGCTTGCCATTGGATTACAAAACTAAACAGACGCTGCCCATTAAAATGTCATCTGCAAACATCACACACACTCCCCGTATTGAATGTCTTTTCTGTGATTATGCGGCTTCTTTCACATGAGCTGCAGTCAGTATGGATCATTTCTCTTATCAATGCGGGGTTGTCTTGATGTCACAGACAACCCTCAATGTGCACGGGCTGTCTAACATCTTTTAGTCTAATTCTAATGGAACTGAGTCTAAAAAAGAATCAGATTTATTGCAATTGCATTAAAAATAGAACAACACTAAATCATGCAGCAAATGATGGCTGTATAAGGGCAACTCCCACACACTGCACTGTATATTATTAGTATTATCGAGCTGGAGACGAGCGCTGCTGCTGTGTGACCTGTATATTAAATACATGCTTCATGACAAGGTTTTAAAGCAAAGGTCAATCGATTCTTGGACTATTAATTTGTAAGAAAAAGGGTTAAAAATGAAACAACCGAATGCGGATGTCATAATAAGCGACAATAAAAGGGTTTATATACTGTATGAAAGGGTTTAAATGGACTTGGAGGAGAGCACATTCCTTTGAATTTATAGATATTATTTATGCAACCAGATTTCAGATTTGTGCATCCGTAGAGAAACGTTATTTGGTTCGTTTGTTGGCCAGAGAGATTAAATGCATCGCTCCGAAATGATTTTCTCGATCGGTTACAGCTAATTTCCCTTCGTCCTTAACAGATAACCATTAAAATACTAAGGTACAGCATGCATTTTTCTTTTCGAGGCATATGGATCAGCATTCATGTGGTCTGAACGTGTTGTTTCTGGTAATTGTGATTTGCACACATGCATTGCATTGCATTCATTCGCTAATGTTCCACCCATGAGATCTGAATAAACTGTGCGTGAAATTATAGGGACTGTTGGCCGTTTCCCCAGTGTTATCGGTATATGCATTGTGTTTACACAGAGGTAAGGGAAAGTTGTGTCTACTCGCCCATTGCAGTCTTCTGTTTTCCACAGAGGCGCTATAAATAATCCACATGGTTTATGCGCACTATCCAAAGTCTTGTGAAGAAGCCAGATGACATATAAGGGAAAGTCCTTCACATTTTCCGCTTGAAATCCCACCTGTACTATTCAAAATGGCGACTTTAGACACGCCAATCAAATCAAACATTAGTGGTTCCCAAACATGTCCTGGAGGCCCCCCTGCCCTGCACCTTTTGTATGTCTCCCTTATCTAACACACCTGATTCCACTCATCAGCTCGTTAGTAGAGACTGCAAGAACTAAATTGGGTGTGTCTGATTAGGGAGACATACAAAACGTGCAGGGCAGGGGGTCCTCCAGGACAGGTTTGGGAACCACTAGGCTATTGGCTCGAGCGTCTTCCCTGACAACGCGCGACGTTAAATTGAACGCAAGCGACTGCATAGACGTATGCTCTATATATTTAACCGCAGACTCGTTTCCCTACGGCTTTGCACGTACTCTTGCTCTGGCATTGTATTATCTAGAGGCACTACTTTGTTTAATGCTTCTTGTATTTTTTACTCTCATATCTATCCATAGCCTATCTATATGCACATGCATGCATGTAAATATTTTCAGTGAACAACAATAAGCCTCAAAGCTATGATATGTCTTCGGGAGATTCTGATTCTGAAATCATTCTCGTTCAAAATAGTAGAAACGAGAAATGATGGCAGACATTTTCAGCTTTAAGACCAACACTTGAGTGCAAACAGATAATGTCAGGACATTATCAACAATGCTTTTAAATAAATAAATATAGGTAGGGCTGTATGGTGCATGCACGCAGTGTTTGCTGGTTGAATGTTTTAGAATATCGCTCTTTAAGTGCGTCTAATGCGCCAGGCAGAATGTGCGTCTTTCTTCTTTCTGTCTGCGCTCTGCTGTTGCCCTAAAAGCTGCAATGATCGATTTTCCTCTGTTTTCTCTTGCGCACGTGGTCCAGTAATCAGGGCCCCTTCCCGGGCGATCGATCCGCATTGATCCCTCGAGCCCAGTGCGCGCCCGCTCGCGGGGAGGCGGATGGTGGGAAAGAGCCGAAATGATGCTCGATACAGAAACTGGAGACAATCGGACAAAAGAGCTGTAGATATGGGTCAGAGAGGAGGGAGAGTCCTCATCAAATGCTGCGCGATCTTGTTTTCCGTCATTTGAGCGCTGGGCACCTCTCCACACGTGAACCAAATGAACCTGTTTCGTCTCCACATCTGTCCAGCTGAGACCAGCTTCTTATGAATCAAAATACAGCTGCTGGAATCTGAACAAACCCTAACTAGAGACCAAAATATACTGAATGTTTACAGAGTGTTTTTGAACGTTTTAAAAGTCTAAATGATGATGGTGATGATATATACACCTCTATAAATAATTTAAATAACATAGTGTGTATTAGATATGTTAGTCTATTTTAATAAATAGATAGAACAATAAAATGATAGACAGACAGACAGACAGATAGATAGATAGATAGATAGATATACAGATAGATAGATAGATAGATAGATAGATAGGTAGATAGATAGATAGATAGATAGAACAATACAATGATAGAATAATTTAAATAACATAGTGTGTATTAGATATGTTAGTCTATTTTAATAAATAGATAGAACAATAAAATGATAGACAGACAGACAGACAGATAGATAGATAGATAGATAGATATACAGATAGATAGATAGATAGATAGATAGATAGGTAGATAGATAGATAGATAGATAGAACAATACAATGATAGATAGATAGATAGAACAATACAATGATAGATAGATAGATAGACAGATAGATAGAGAGATAGATAGAACAATACAATGATAGATAGATAGATAGATAGATAGAGAGATAGATAGATAGAACAATACAATGATAGATAGATAGATAGACAGACAGATGCATGTATGAATTGCTTTACAGTCAGTATTTGAGTGATTCTGCATGTGTGTGTGTGTGTGTGTGTGTGTACAGTATAACAGTGTGTGTGGTGTGCGGTGATATGAATATGATGGATGAGTGAGCTGCAGCTTCAGACGGCAGCAGTAAACAGATTTGACTGTGTAGGGTAGATCGATTGGCTCATGGCTCTCTGTAATTAGACATACAGCGCTCGGCCTGGCAAGATAGATAGAACAATACATAGATAGATAGATAGATAGACAGATAGATAGAGAGATAGATAGAACAATACAATGATAGATAGATAGACAGACAGATGCATGTATGAATTGCTTTACAGTCAGTATTTGAGTGATTCTGCATGTGTGTGTGTGTGTGTGTGTGTGTACAGTATAACAGTGTGTGTGGTGTGCGGTGATATGAATATGATGGATGAGTGAGCTGCAGCTTCAGACGGCAGCAGTAAACAGATTTGACTGTGTAGGGTAGATCGATTGGCTCATGGCTCTCTGTAATTAGACATACAGCGCTCGGCCTGGCATCAGCCTCCTCAGCACAATCTCACTGGGGGAACCCTCACCGCAAGAGAGTGTGTGTGTGTGTGTGTGAGTAAGAGAGAGAAACACTGATGTATGCAAGAGAAGGAACCGTAAAATTATACAGTATGAAACAGAGAGAGATGTTCTGTGCATTAGCAGACGATTAGGTTTGTTTTAATGAATGATATCAGGCAGGACTGGTAAACGCTGACATAATGATTTGGTTGCACAGACAGATTGTCCTGCTCTCTGTGGTGCTTGCTGCTAAAAGCGGAAAGTGCTTGGGCTTCGGTGTATCGTCGGCAGTGTTTTATAGAGTCAGCTGTGAGCGCGAACACATGAATGTAAATCCTCTGCATGACTCCAAACAGCTCGCAGAGGCAGAGTGGATTTTGCCTGAGGGTCCTCAAACATGAGTCCCACAGGATACACACTGAAAACACACACACACACACACACACACACACACACACTCAGGTTTGTTTTTGTGAAAAGTGGGGACATCCCATAGGCGTAATGGTTTTTATACTGTACAGACCGTATATTCTATACCCTACCCCTAGACCTACCCCTCACAGGAGACTTTGTGCTATTTCAGATTTTCAATACACTCCATTCTGTGTGATTTATAAGCGTTTTGAAAAGTGGGGACATGGGGTAATGTCCTGAAAAGTCACCTTCTCCTTGTAATACCTATGTTATACCTTTGTCGTTATACACATTTATGTCCTCATTTGTCACAAAAACGCGCACACA
>NW_015505560.1:832670-858062 GCF_001515645.1 Sinocyclocheilus grahami | reverse complement strand
ACACACACACACACACACACACACACACACACACACACTTAATATTGGTTTGGTCTTCACTACTACAAATATATTGGTCAAATAAATGTCAAATGCACATTAAATGCATAGACCTGCAAAATGCACACTCTAAAAAAATAAACATCTTTATTGACATTGATGGTTCCATGAAGAACCTTTAACATCTATGGAAACATTAAATGTAGTGGAAAAGGTTCTTTAGATAATTAAAATATTCTTCACACTAATAAATAAATGGTTCTTTTTAGAACGGTTCACTGAAAGGTTATTTGGGGAACCAAAATGGTTCTGCTAGAAAACCCCCTCTTGGAGGCTTTATTTTTAAGGTAACGTAGAATTTTATGCAGTATTTTAGTCTGTGTTTTTATTCTTTGTATATTGCACATTTTGGCATATCTAGGGACAGTACAGGCAATATACTAAGTTACTAAAGTAGTAAGTTATAGAAGTAAGTTAGCGTGCAATTCTGAACAAATGACTATTCTATAAATAGTAGAAAGACTCAAATGATGTCCCTTCCTGTGCATTATTTCATCTAAGGTGGCAGGTATATTGTTTCAGGGGTTTATAAGCTCAGAGACATAAACTGTTCAGATAAATAAATTTATTTTTTTTAATATATCAACATTTATACCCAGATAACAGGGAACATTCTCAAAACGCTCTGACAAGGTTCTCTTAATAATGTTCTCAAAACTTTAGCATAAAAACATTATTTCTACATCGTTCATGGAACATTTTCTAAAACATTTTAGTTGGCTGTTCATCTAACGTTTTTTTAAATGTTACTACTTGTTTCAAAATGTGCAGGGAACATTCAAAAGTAACCCACATGTAAAAATACTATAGTAAGTTATAGTAAATACTATAGTGTTTTTGAACCATACTATAGTCAAGTACTTGAATACAGTTGTTTGTGGTAATTCTATAGTTGCTGTCGTAATATAACAATTATAGTAATATAAAAAATTACTTTACCCAATACTGTACTAAGTTTAAGTCTACAACTAGAAGTTACAATACTCTAGTTAACTGTAGCAAAAACTAAAGTATACTACAGTATTTATTATAGCTTATCAGTTCACTGTGGTTAATACAACAGTATGCTAAACAAAGTGTTGTAAATACTGTAATATATACAGTATAATACACTTTACTATAGTATGGTTCAAAAACACTATAGTAGTTACTATAAATTAAATTATGTGGGAACATTCCTATATTGTTTGCAAAATTATAAAATGCAATGTTTGCCTAACCAAGAGAAAAAACGTTTTTAAAGCTGGATGTTTTGAATGTTCCGAGAACATTCAGAAATAGCCATTTCATAACTCAATGGGAAAGTTCTTAGGACATATTTTAGTTAGCTGGGTATAAATTGATATAGTGTGAAGAGAAAAACCAATATTAATGGTTTATAGATTTTTTAAAATAGTACTTCTGACTAGCTATATACTGCTTTAAAGTGTTAATCATGTTTTTTTTTTACCATCAGTTTTGAAGTATTATATTTAAGCTTGCAGAACACAAAAAGTACTGCTTTCACTGAATGACTCCCGGTTTCCTTCATCAGCTTTATTCTGGATGCATGAGTTTATGCACGTTTAATTCTTGTATTTTCACTCGTCTCTTTCTCTGTGTCTCCTCCTGGCAGCCTGCAAAAGAAAGGAACAGGAGCAGCACAAAGACAGAAACATGGTGCCCAAGAAGCAGCGTCTGGTCTTCACCGACCTGCAGCGCCGAACGCTCATCGCCATCTTCAAGGAGAACAAGCGTCCCAGCAAAGAGATGCAGATCACCATCTCGCAGCAGCTGGGCCTGGAGCGTTCTCAAAACTTTAGCATAAAAACATTATTTCTACATCGTTCATGGAACATTTTCTAAAACATTTTAGTTGGCTGTTCATCTAACGTTTTTTTAAATGTTACTACTTGTTTCAAAATGTGCAGGGAACATTCAAAAGTAACCCACATGTAAAAATACTATAGTAAGTTATAGTAAATACTATAGTGTTTTTGAACCATACTATAGTCAAGTACTTGAATACAGTTGTTTGTGGTAATTCTATAGTTGCTGTCGTAATATAACAATTATAGTAATATAAAAAATTACTTTACCCAATACTGTACTAAGTTTAAGTCTACAACTAGAAGTTACAATACTCTAGTTAACTGTAGCAAAAACTAAAGTATACTACAGTATTTATTATAGCTTATCAGTTCACTGTGGTTAATACAACAGTATGCTAAACAAAGTGTTGTAAATACTGTAATATATACAGTATAATACACTTTACTATAGTATGGTTCAAAAACACTATAGTAGTTACTATAAATTAAATTATGTGGGAACATTCCTATATTGTTTGCAAAATTATAAAATGCAATGTTTGCCTAACCAAGAGAAAAAACGTTTTTAAAGCTGGATGTTTTGAATGTTCCGAGAACATTCAGAAATAGCCATTTCATAACTCAATGGGAAAGTTCTTAGGACATATTTTAGTTAGCTGGGTATAAATTGATATAGTGTGAAGAGAAAAACCAATATTAATGGTTTATAGATTTTTTAAAATAGTACTTCTGACTAGCTATATACTGCTTTAAAGTGTTAATCATGTTTTTTTTTTACCATCAGTTTTGAAGTATTATATTTAAGCTTGCAGAACACAAAAAGTACTGCTTTCACTGAATGACTCCCGGTTTCCTTCATCAGCTTTATTCTGGATGCATGAGTTTATGCACGTTTAATTCTTGTATTTTCACTCGTCTCTTTCTCTGTGTCTCCTCCTGGCAGCCTGCAAAAGAAAGGAACAGGAGCAGCACAAAGACAGAAACATGGTGCCCAAGAAGCAGCGTCTGGTCTTCACCGACCTGCAGCGCCGAACGCTCATCGCCATCTTCAAGGAGAACAAGCGTCCCAGCAAAGAGATGCAGATCACCATCTCGCAGCAGCTGGGCCTGGAGCTCTCCACCGTCAGCAACTTCTTCATGAATGCACGCCGCAGATGCGTGGACCGCTGGCAGGACGAGCATGCGGTCAGTCCCGGGCCCGGCACCTCGGCGACCACTTTCTCCAAGGCTTGAGCGTCTCGGATGCGGAGAAACCCGTGCCAGATGCAACATCTGGGCAGCAGCAGCAGCTGATGATGATCTACGGCGCCCATCAAACCTCTTCCGTGCACGGCGGATGTGCATGAATCATTTGCATTTGTCAAATCAAACGTATTCTTTTTATTCATTAGTCCTTCTTATCGTGGATATTTCGGCCATTCCCCCACCTGTGCTTGATATTTGAGCTGAAACATCTCTCATCTCAGTCTCTGGATTGGCCGAGCAGAATTTTCTCTCTCTCATAGAGCAGAAGAACGAAGGAAAAGAAGGCAATACGTATTTTAGCACACAACCCTTGGTTTTCGACTCCTTGACCTTTGACCTGCCCTTGACATTAAAAATATATATCTAGATATTCATATGGCGGTAGTCTGTACTTTCACTGCCAGCGTGGCGCCTTGTTCTTGCTCCAGCACAATGATAAAGGGATGCAAAGAATCAATCAGTCCTCTGTATTTGCTCCTAAAGAATCATTTTACCGTAGGGGTTTTACAGAGTGCTTCATCTGCACAGAGCAATGGCGCCACCTCCTGGAAAACCCCAGAAACTCACGCTTCGTCTGCTGCAGGACATGCTGCCTTCAAGCCAGTGCTGTTTTAGCATTACTCATATACTATTATAGTTTTTAAGTTCGTTTTTAAAATTAAAACTTCAGTTTTAGATTTTAATTTGACATTTTTTGTCATTTTTTTACTTTTTAAAAAGTACGTCTATGTAGTTTTTATTAATTTATTTCAGTTTGTTTTAGTATCATTGATATACTTTTATTTATATTTGTAATGTTTTTATTTTTATATTTCCTGTTTTCATTATAATTTAGGTTATTTTTATATGTAAGTTTTTAGTTTGTTTTTAATGTCTGCATTGTTTTTATTAATTTTAGTATAATTCATATACTGTTACGTTTTCATTTGAAAGTTTTAGCAATTTTGTTGCTATACAGTCAGCATTTGAGCTTTCTAATTTTTATTTATTTTTAAATATGTTTATAAAGATTTTATTCATTTTTATTTCAGTTAAGTTAAACTAAATGAAAATTAAAACTGGCTAAAATAAAATAAGTTGTAATATTTAATTTTATTTCCATTAACATTTATTTTATTTCAAGTACTGATTTTTCATGTATATATTGTTTTAGTTATAGTTAACGACAATAATAATCCTGCATCAAGTCAAAAAAGAATGAGTATTTAGCATTTTCCCGTTATTTTCATTGCAATTTCCAAACTCTTATGCAGGAGCGTCCCATAAAGACTTGAAGGCAGCATGAATCTGTCAGATATCAGGATTTTTATCACCCATGAGCTTTTTTCATACATTTATGTCTTATATCCAAAGGTATTTTCCATTACCAAAGATGAAACAATCAGTAACCAAGCGGAGAGTAAAAGCTGTTCGATTATGTTTCTCCTGTTTGTGGAGACCTGCAGCTTCTAGTGGCCAAACCTAAAGGTAAAATGTCACTGTATGATAATTGAGTGCCAACGACAGATGCCTTAATGATAATCATAGAGGATGTTTGCGGCTGCGAGCCGCCCAACCCAAAGACTCCCTTTCTTTCCCATGAGTCTGTGCGGGAGAATCATGCAAAATCCTTCCCACAGGGGCTGAGAAACACTCATCCGTTGTTTTGGAAACCAAATTGATCCATTTACCAAAACGTACTGAAAACGAAACTGTAAATATCTTTCCTCCTTGTTTTCCTTCCCTCTCTCTCTCTGTTCCTCTATAATAACGATGCGGGTAAAAATAGTTACATAGACACAAAGTTTGTATTACAAGTCTGTGCTCTGTTGTGCATAAACTAAGTGTAAAGAAGCACCTTGTGACGACGAGAAACGAAGAAAAAAAGGGATTGTTGTGTATAACGAACATTTGCGGGGAAACAGACTCCTGAACTCTGAACTCTCTGAGCTGTAGAGATGGATATTGTTTCTTTGTCTAATCCAAAAGGTTCCTGCTGGTGAAAAAGGCCCTTCTTGACGCGTTCGCCAGGTAACGGTCATCCTTTGCTTAATTTCTGTCTCGCTCTGGACAGGTAAGACAGCAGAAGTCTGTAGCATTTTCGAAGAGAGCATTGAGCCGTGACCAGGCGGAGAGCGAGTTTTTTCTTAAACAGTGTTATTGCAAACTCTGATGTGAAGCAAAAATGTGAAAAAAAGCGAACACACACACCTCGTTTGTAGTGAGAATCAATGTGGCTACCTCACAGAAACACAGTGGTGTGTGTGATACAGCCACTGATACCAAAGATTCTTCTTCAGCCTGCCAGTTTAACCATCATCATCATCATCACACGCATGTTGCTCACAAACACACACATACACCAGTGTGATTTAGTAGCGACACATTTTCCTCTCAAACGCACAAACACATTTGCGTACCTATCCAAATGGGGACGTACAGGAATAGTTCACCCAAAAACGAGAATGTGCTCACCCTCAGGCCATCCGAGATGTAGATGAGTTTGTTTTTTCATCAGATTTGGATAAATGTAGCACTGCATCACTTGCTCTGCAGTGAATGGGTGCCGTCAGAATGAGAGTCCAAACAGCTGATAAAAACATCACAATAATCCACAAGTAATCCACAGCACTCCAGTCCATCAGTTAGCATCTGGAGAAGACAAAAGCTGAGACAAATCCAGCATTAAGACATTTTTTTACTAAAATACGAGTAAATCCATAATCCATAATAACTCTTCCTCCAGTGAAAAAGTGTTCTGGTGTGAATCAGGAGAGAAATCTGCACAGATCAAGCAGTGTTTAAACAGCTCTAAACACATATGTGGCTGGATCTTGATGTGAGAGACAACAGCAGATGCACTTTTTCACTGGAGGAAGCATTATTATGGATTATATACTCATATTTGAGTTAAAAACGTCTTAATGCTGGATTTGTTTCATCTTTTGTCTTCTCCAGATGTTAACTGATGGACTGGAGTGCTGTGGATTACTTGTGGATTATTGTGATGTTTTTATCAGCTGTTTGGACTCTCATTCTGACGGCACCCATTCACTGCAGAGCATCCATTGCTGAGACACTGATGCAATGCTGCATTTCTCCAAATCTGATGAAGAAACAAACTCATCCTAATCTGGGATGGCCTGAGAGTGAGGACATTTCCAGCTAATTTTAATTTTTGGGAGAACTATTCTTTTAATTAAAACCCCAATCTAAGCTAAACACACACGCACGCACACAGAGTAGTCAGACTGCATTATGCCACGGTGAAGGAAGTGGCAACTATGCAGGACAAGTTGAGTGCCTTTTTCCTTCAACCACGGGTGGAATTGCTCTGGACACACTCTCACACACACACACTCTCTCCCACACGCACGCACACGCACTCTCTCACACACGCACTCTCTCACACACGCACTCTCTCACACACGCACTCTCTCACACACGCACTCTCTCTCACACACACGCTCTCTCTCACTCTCACTCTCTCACACACACACACACACACACACACACACACACACACACACACACACACACTCTCTCTCACACACACTCTCACACACATTTTTTTTAAACATATTTTTTGCATAGCTGCATATTTGTTTCCATTCCATTCTGTTTCCATTCTGATAAAGAAGCACTTTGTTTTTTTTTATGAAAGTAGTTGTTTTTCTATTTGCTGCATTTATTGATGTGTATTTATTTCTCTATGAAGTGTGCAGGAGTCACAGACGAGCAGTTAGTGATGCTTAACATGTGATATTACTGTAACCTCTGGACTCACACACACACTTCCGACAGAGATATTTTTGTGTAATTTACAGTATTCTGGAAGTGTGTGCCTGTGATAATTGTGTAACACTGAGGTATACCTGCACTGTCAGTGGTCGTCCAATCATATGCCTCCATCGGTCATATTCACAGACATTCGACCAATCATGTAATTTCACGCTGGCAGGCACGTGTTGACAATGAGAATTCTGATATACCTCAAACACTTGTAATGTAAAGGTAATCTGATGAAACAATAACGATGATAGTAGAAGATAATACTGCTAAATAATAGTTTTGGAAATATTGTGACTTGAATCTTTTTACTGTTCTGTCTTGTTGAGTTGAGTAATTTTCCTGTTCCTTTTAGCATGCTCCCTCCAAATCAACCAAATTTTTTTTGTAGTTGAGCTCAATGCAAACTGAACATTTAAGTGGCATCAGAGCAACTAGAAAACATTCTGGTGTCGTGATATGAAACCTTTGACCACGGGAGTCAAGATTGCCTGAAATGATCCAAAGCTTGTGTAGTAGTTAGTTCTTTTGAATGATGAGAAACACCAGAATGAGCTTTAGAGACCAAAGTAATATCATGGGGCAAATTGCTGTAGACTTATTTTTTCATATTAATGTTTCATTTCTTTTTCTCTCTCTTATTTAGTTTATTGACCCATGTTTCTGTCCATAGGAAAATGCATTTCAGTTGAATTAGTGTTTGTTGTGCGTGTTCAAGTGATCCTGATATTTAAAATGAAAAAAGGAAAAGAAAAAAAAAAGATAATGAAAACCAGCTCTTCTGTCGTTAGGGAACCGCTGGTGATTCTTTTATGCATGGCTATCAATCTAACTGTTCAGAGACAGGACGACTCGTACGTCAAGGTCAGGGAGAGGCAAGAGGAACATGGGTTCGCCCAACGGGGAACGATTCAATTTTATAATTGTGTTATTTATTTATGTATTTATATATTTATTTGCTTTGACAATATTGTGTTCTCCTTCTGTCCCACCTCTATAAATGAAATTTCAATGAAGTTAAATCAAGGTTTTGAGGTTCTTAACTGAACTGTCTGTTATATATATATATATATATAAATAAATACAGACACAGAATTATATGTCATATTTCACCCAAAATCATTGCATTAAGAAAATTGAGACATTTGCATTAAAGCATTATATTATTAATAATAATTATTTGTGTGCATATATATATATATAAATATATACACACAGTATATATGCACACACACACATATATATATATATATATATATATATATATGCAATTGTTTAATAAATACATTAAATAATACATATATATATTTGCAATTATTTAATAAGTACATTAAATAATACATTTAATTAGGCCTATTTAAAGAACAACAAAACAGTTTTGCCTAATTTTCTTCTAAATATAATGATACTTATAGTAGCTATATTACAATAACATAATGCAATAATATCATTTTGCCTTCCCTTTGATTTTATGTGCAATATGAGCTGGACATTTTCTTGTCAGGTTCTGTGAGATTCACTCTTTTTGGTTGAACACGTGTGGTTGATCAACAACAGCCATTGCGTTCAGATCCGAGACCCCTGCGGGCGAATCCTGCTCCTTCCTCTGGTACCAGAGAATCAATCAGAACCATGTGTCTTTGTGATGGTAGAAGACAATCAATTTCCAATAAGGAGAAGAACAAAAGACGAGAAAGAACGCTTGAGAGATAGTCGCTGTAAAGACTCAAGACTGGGAAAGAAACACTGTGAGCGATGAGTGCAGCTGCGCGTTTAAACCGTCCACCCGTCAAGAAGATATAGATTTTTTAGCAGATTGCCATGGTAACAGCTCTGATTTTAGTCATTTTCCAGAGAGCCTTTTAGACCGAAACATTTCGATCTTATGTTATTCAATTTCAGGTGCTTTAAATGGTTTATTCACCACAAAATGTCATCATTTACTCTCCTTCGAGTCCCTCCAAATGCATATGATCCCTTTCATCGTATAAAAAAGAGAACATTCTGCTTGTTTCATGGTAGAAAGAAGGTCAGACAGGTTTGGACTGACATGAGGATGAGTATCCAGTTAAAAGGGAACGTTTATAAACAAACATTCTTCTGGTAAGGGTTATTAGAATGTTCGTTTTAACGTTATCTAATGTTCTCCAAACATTAGCACACAAACATTGTTCATGGAACGTTTGAGTTTCTCTGACGTTTTCAGAATGTTTAGAGAACATTTAAAAGTAATGTTTGCTAAAATGTTTCCATAACATTGCGTATAACCCAGAAATACAAAATGTAAACATTCAGAGAACATTTAGATAACATTTCCCCTTACAGCGAAACCACACGAATTTCACATGTTAAAATGACATGAAGTATGTGGAACACATGTGAAACATGAACTTTTGGAACTTTTAAATGGTGCAAATGTGTGAAATGCGAGTTCCCATCTACTGTAGAAAACACTCCAGATCTCACAAGTTTAGCACACAAACATTGTTCATGGAACGTTTGAGTTTCTCTGACGTTTTCAGAATGTTTAGAGAACATTTAAAAGTAATGTTTGCTAAAATGTTTCCATAACATTGCGTATAACCCAGAAATACAAAATGTAAACATTCAGAGAACATTTAGATAACATTTCCTCTTACAGCGAAACCACACGAATTTCACATGTTAAAATGACATGAAGTATGTGGAACATATGTGAAACATGAACTTTTGGAACTTTTAAATGGTGCAAATGTGTGAAATGCGAGTTCCCATCTACTGTAGAAAACACTCCAGATCTCACAAGTACATCTGCAAGAGGTCTGTTAAAGATCGCTTCATCTGGAAAGCATCTGCTGTGTACAAACATCTGACAGACGTCTTTAAGATGTCAGTTTTACATGCATTCTGAATCATAAGCATCTTAAAGACATCTTCTAAACGTCTATTTGACATCTGATAGGAAACGTACTATAGACGTGTTGCAGATGAGCAAACACTCTAAAAAACATGTCTTGCAGATGTAAATGCAGACGTCAAATAGATGTACTTGTGCTATCAGGGATGGGAAATTCATGTGGGGTTTCTGTAAGGGTTCATAACAATAGCAAAACGTTCTTAGAACATATTTTGTTAGCTTGGTAAATGTTTGTATTTGGGTGAATTGTTTCTTCAAAATATGATTCTGTATTCCCTGTATTACCATTTTCCCTGATAGCACAGGTATATCACAGAGACGTCTATTTGACGTCTGCATTTACATCTGCAAGACGTATTTTTTAGAGTGTTTGCTCATCTGCAGTTTGTCTATAGGACATTTCCTATCAGATGTCAAATAGACGTTTAGAAGATGTCTTTAAGATGTTTATGATTTAGAATGAATGTAAAACTGACATCTTAAAGACGTCTATCAGATGTTTGTACACAGCCGATGCTTTCAAGATGAAGTGATCTTTAACAGACATCTTGCAGATGTACCTGTGCTATCTGGGAGATCGCTTCATCTGGAAAGCATCTGCTGTGTACAAACATCTGACAGACGTCTTTAAGATGTCAGTTTTACATGCACATCTTAAAGACATCTTCTAAACGTCTATTTGACATCTGATAGGAAATGTCCTATAGACGTATTGCAGATGAGCGAACACTAAAAAAATATGTCTTGCAGATGTAAATGCCACGTCAAATAGACGTCTCCGTGATGTACGTTTGCTTTCAGGGAGCCCAGATAGCACAGGTACGTCTGCAAGACGTCTGTTAAAGATTGCTTCATCTGGAAAGCATCTGCTGTGTACAAACATCTGACAGACGTCTTTAAGATGTCAGTTTTACATGCACATCTTAAAGACATCTTCTAAACGTCTATTTGACATCTGATAGGAAACGTCCTATAGACGTATTGACGTAAAAAAAAAAAGTTAAATGCAGGCGTCCAATAGATGTACGTGTGCTATCAGGGAGGAATATCCCACATCCGACTGTGAATGGAGCGCTGCATCACTATAGTTTTATATAGGGATTTAGTCAAAAATACCGCAACTGCTTTTGACGTGTTTTGTCCCCGTCATTCTCTGAGCGTTTCGTTTCCCAGTCTTGATCTCAATGGTTATGAACGCCTGTACAGTTACTTACAGCATGCTCATATGTTGAGTCTTTTAAAGATGGCTAAACCTGAGTGATAACCGTTACAGAACATCAGTGGACTAAAAAGACCAGTATGGGTAAATACAATTGTGTGTTTTGAATAATTAAGTAAATAAAAAATTGGGGGAAAACTGTTTCATCTTTTGAGTGAATCAACAGAAACATTGTAGTGCTACAGTGACACCTAGCGGTGGAACCACCACAGTAACGCATCTGCCCTGATCTGCCCTCTGTTGGGCTGGAAATTGACGTGTTTTGTCCCCGTCATTCTCTGAGCGTTTCGTTTCCCAGTCTTGATCTCAATGGTTATGAACGCCTGTACAGTTACTTACAGCATGCTCATATGTTGAGTCTTTTAAAGATGGCTAAACCTGAGTGATAACCGTTACAGAACATCAGTGGACTAAAAAGACCAGTATGGGTAAATACAATTGTGTGTTTTGAATAATTAAGTAAATAAAAAATTGGGGAAAAACTGTTTCATCTTTTGAGTGAATCAACAGAAACATTGTAGTGCTACAGTGACACCTAGCGGTGGAACCGCCACAGTAACGCATCTGCCCTGATCTGCCCTCTGTTGGGCTGGAAAACGTCTCAGGTTACTTATGTAACCATGGTTCCCTGAGTAGGGAAGGCTTCCCCATAGCGACCCCTAGAGGACGCAGTTTGAAGTTCCCTTGAAAGGGAACGTCTCAGGTTACTTATGTAACCATGGTTCCCTGAGTAGGGAGACACTGCGTCCTCTAGGCTTCCCCATAGCGACTCCTAGAGGATGCAGTTCGAAGTTCCCTTGAAAGGGAACGTCTCAGGTTACTTATGTAACCATGGTTCCCTGAGTAGGGAATGAGACACTGCGTCCTCTAGGCTTCCCCATAGCGACTCCTAGAGGACGCAGTTCGAAGTTCCCTTGAAAGGGAACACACATCATGTTGTAGCAAAAATAAAGTTTTATTTTCAAGTGAAAGAGTGGGGATATTGTACCACAATGGAAAATTAAGCCATTTTTAAATTCTCTGTAAATTATTTTTTTCAATACTCTTATTATTGTTACTAAAAATGCCATTGTATTACTATAAACACTTCAAAATAAACAAATGCAATAATAACTATGAATCTTTCCAATGATGAAATGCATTAATGCAATTCCATTGTGGTACAAAATTGCATAAATATATTTAACTCGTCGAAAATCCTGAAATGGACAGACATTTGAGTACTTCAGCATGTGTCGTTTCTGTAGGAGTATTCTATTCAAAAATATTCTGGAGAAAAAAATATCAAACTGTCATGTTGCTTTAAAACATATTAATGGCTTCTTTAAAATCCGTCCTTTTAAATGCACACATTTTAGAATAGTGAGACAAAAATGATGTTGCTATATGGCTAAACCTTACAGGAGAGGGTTAAAGATGAATAACTGGCCTCTTTTATTCATGATTTCAGTGCTGTTGGACAGATGAGCAGAAACATACACAAACAGACAAAAAACAACCAAGACAGTGAACAGAGTACAACATGCTTTTATGAATCAAAGTTTTTTTACAAGACAAACAGTATAAAACAAACATATGCATATAAAATAACAGATAAACACTTGAAACAACATTCATACACATTATAATGGACGAGACCGGGCTGCTGTGAGATTGGATGGAAAAAACAAATAGAGTTGAAAACTGCATTTTCTGCCGACTCTCATGCATCATGTGTGCTGTAAACCTCCTGGATGATTTAGCAAAGGTTAAACACACGTATGATGAGCAAATAAAAGTGACGTGCATGAAAATGACACATTGACCTCAAATATCAACGATATGCCAATGATGTCTGAGCTCAATAACTCTTTATTAATGCCACTGAATGCCCACAAATCTTCCTCTCTGCCACTGACATCTCTGAACTATAGATAGATGAAGAGAAATCATGTCTCATTGCAAAAGTAAGCAAAAGACAAGAATATATTGCTTTTTACATTAAGAAACTTTGCATCTTCTATGTGTTCCATGTAATACCTGAAATATTCACAAACTCAGTCTGAATGCTGTGAAACATCTCACTAGATTATGGCTCATATTCAGACAGCGAGTTCAAAATGAGTCAAACAATGTTTTCATCCAATCTCACAACGAGCAATAAAGACATCTGATGAATTTCACACGAGTACAGGGATGCGTTCGACACGTTTAGAGATCAAAATGTCATAAAGTGTAAAGAAATCCAAGGCATGCAGAGATCCCAAATGAATACTTTCTGAAGAACACCATTACTGAACCTAATTAACTACAAGTAGAAATATCAACAATTGTTGAGTTTTAGACAGGAACCCCCTTTTCTTTTCACACACATTTTACTAGGCAAATCAAATCTTATTTAACTCTAAAAAGGCTGCATCCTACAGCATTAACACTAATTTTGTTTGTCTGATCTGAGAACAGTGCCACGGAAATAAAGATCATGAGAGTTTCATGACCACAAAGGTAGAAAAACCTTCAACAATGACACCTTCTGACATGTATTATGGGACTAACAGTCATATTTATATCTGCATAAAATAATTTGTGAGCATATGGCAGGTGAAGAGCTTCAAAACGGTGAACCTGAGAATCGTGGAGATTCTCAATGGTTTGGTGTTTCACCACTAGATGGCAGTAAAGTCACATGACAAAATCCCCCCAGAGAACATCATGCTCATATTTTCCAAAATCCGTTCAGAGCAAAACACCACTATAGCTCACCTAAAATTACAATATATCTCTCTCATGCACATTTTAGGGGGACTTTTCATTTCACACGTGGAAAATGATTCAAGAGCGATGTTAATACTGAACTGACCTCCATTCCAGACGAACATATCTTTAACTCTCTTCAGCATCATTTCATCAGTAGCTGTCTTTGTACATTGCATACACTAAACAACACTAATGATTCACGTGTATGTGGGTCAGAACCATTGCTGTAATGAGAGCATGAGACATTTTGTGAACTTCAGATGTTTTATTAAAAGGGCCGTTTTTCCACAAGAGACACAGTGTAATGGGCTCCGGTGGTTGTGATGTGAATGAGGATTTTCTGTCAAATAAAGCACGCGTGATAAGCGTCTGTGTGCGAGAATCAATAGGAGACGGTGGAGGAGGCCAGACTGACGAGGGGTCCGGGGACCGTAAGACCTAGTTTCTGGAGATGAGAGGGGCATCTGCTCCGCCGCCTGGGCTAATGAGAGAACAGACTCTCGGCTTGAACACCAGAACATGCATGAAATCACAAAGAAGATCCTGTTCGAGAGATGATGAGCTTTTATTGGACATGCTATCTTTGATATGAAGAAACGACATGATGCTTAGAGGATGTGTGAGAGTGGCTGTGTTCCGAATAACATACTACTCATACTATTTCTGCACTGTTTCTCATATGCAAAGAACCCAGATGACCTACTGCATTTACTCATATGTACAGTATACAACAAGCGCACAGTGGAAAAATGCACCCCATAATGCAACGCACTGACAACGCAGCACCATTTAAAACTTTTATCATTGCACACTGCATACAAAAAAAATAAATATATGCAGTACATACAGTGCAGTGTGCTAGTATTCCATTCTGAACACAGCCAGAGCTAACACTGACCATAAACTGGTTTAGAGAAAATGCAACCTCCTGACAACATAAAACATTTCCAACAATTTTGCACTGCATTGGCTTGTGTTTAAAGTTAACGAAAATTTCTATTTTTTCTTTATTTCTGTTTTTCTTTTTAGAGATACTAATTATAGTTTTCACTTCAGTTAAAGTTTTGGCAATTTTGTTGTGTAAATTTGTCATTTTCATTAATTTAGTTTTTTAAACATGACTTTAGTTTTTATTCATTTTTAGTTATTTTAGTACATCAATTCACACTAAATGAAAATTTAAAATGGAGTTACAAATAAATATATGCAGTACATACAGTGCAGTGTGCTAGTATTCCATTCTGAACACAGCCAGAGTAATTGACCATAAACTGGTTTAGAGAAAATGCAACCTCCTGACAACATAAAACATTTCCAGCGTCTCCATTAATCTTGGTGCTTGAATGTTGGCAGATGCTGATGCTTGTAATGCAGCTCTGAGGCCTGGATGGAGGCCAGGAGCGACTGTCCCGCTCAATAGAGGGAGCTGATGAGCAGCTGAACGTGTGATTGACGTATTGCTGTTCTGCTGCTCCAGAATCATCAGATTGAATAAGAGAGAGAACCGGCACATTTCATACATGATCACACACAATCACAGATTCTTATGTAAATGCCTGATGCTGTATTTCTGGTATCGCAGAGTTGAGCATCATTCAGAACTGAATTGAGATGCTTTTAATTGAATTTAAGAAGCATTCAGTAGCAAACAGGATGCAAAACTGTAATGTAGAATTCAATGTAATGAAGCGTAGCTTTCAACAGGTTCAGAATGAATTTGCCATAAACATCATATAAACAACATATGGTATATTTTCCGAAAACATTAGATGATCAACGTTTCAAAATGCCACCAATAGAATTATTTTTCTTTTAATTTACAGTTATTATATTTAATAAATTATTTTTCATTTGGTAACTAAAAATAAAAATAAAACCATTACCTGAAATAAAATAAACATTAACTGAAATAAAATAATATGTGCTCTTAAATATTAGTGCCGTCAAACGATTAATCGCGATTAATCGCATCCAAAATAAAAGATTTTGTTTACATATTATATGCATGTGTACTGTGTATATTTATTATGTATATATAAATACACACACATGCATGTATATATTTCAGAACAATGTTATTTTTATATATTAAATATATTTATTTATAATATAAAGTATTTGTATATAAATATAGACATGTAAATATTTTCAAAATATATACTGTATGTGTGTATTTATATATACACATAATAAATATACACAGAACACACACGTATATTATGCAAACAAATACTTTTATTTTGGATGCGATTAATCGTGATTAATTGTTTGACAGCATTAATAAATATATAACTTGTTGCCAAAACAAAATTTCTAATTTCATTTGGTGTAAGTTGAAGAAATAAAATATAGTAAAAACTACATATATAAAAATGCCATAAAATGGCAAAAAAACACAACAAAATTACACTATATATATATATTCTAATTGTTTTAGATGTCTGCTGATTGTTTTGAGAATATATAACTTTTAAAGAATTTTCTCTATTTGGTTGAGAAATGTATACATTTTTCCTACATTTTATACATATTAAATACACACAGTTATTCAAAAGCGGTGAATTTCTTTGACGTTACAAATAAATCAAGGTCAATTCAAACTTTTCAATTCAACATCCTGGGTTGCACTTCCATTCAAATTCACAATCCAAATTCTCAAATTCTGAATTTTGCTCAACTTGCATCAGGCATTTTGCAAACAATGTGGATTAAATTCAGAAAAGGGAACAAACATGTTGAATACGCTCCAGAATACTTTACAAATCCTTTCTGATTTAAACAGCGGAGTATAATCCAGATCAGCAGGTCATTTCAGTACATCGTCCAGTTCGTGAACGCGTTGGGAGGAAGGCAGGGTCGGTTGAGAGGAAGCCGGGGTTTTGTGGGATGGATCCCGGCTGAGCCTCCGATCTCTCGTTCTATCATCACCACACCTAAACACAGTGACTGACTGCACGGCTAGAGGCTAACGCTAACAGAAAGAGCTCAACTAAAACAGTTCAACCCATCAACAACATCCAATCACAGGCCACTTTGACAACATCTACTGTATTCACACGACCACGACTCCAACCTACGGATTGTGGATGATGTCGGTGAGGTCTGAGAACAACGAGCGAACGAAACAGCGAAGGGTCACAAAACCTGATATGTTTACTTCACCTCATCCAGACGAGATCAGACTCTCATTTGTCTCCGTTTCAAAAGATGAAACACAGTCAAAACGGCTGGATGTCACACTCCATTTATCACATGTGCGGGAAGTGAAACATTATGTCACTCTGTGTATCTTGACTAATTGGATAATATCATAATGCTGAGTCCTAACAAGATGAAATTAAGCACTTACTGTCTTCACAGATTACACAAATAATTAAAGAGTGATGCGCTCTGTTCCAAACCCTGGTGAGCCAACCTGCTGTCTACATAGGCAGCTCCCTTCTTAGGGAACAACTAAAATTGAACCTCATATGTGATGATTTGAAACGCTCTATTAAAATTATAATATCAATACACTCTAAAGAGAACAATACATGATACCAAGAATTATTGAAATGAAATTTCCAATTGTAACTGTTTCAATTTCTTTTCGGTATTAAGTATTATTTACTGATTCAATATAGATATAAAGCATAAGTCTCTGTTTGAGTCTCTGCTCTCAGTCTGTTATGTACGTCAAGCCCAAAGCCTGTGACTGTTTGACAAACCATCATTACTATCAGTGTTTCAGTAGAAGACAACGATGCAATACCAGACTGATTATAAGAACTGGAACATTTACAAATCTTGTTATTGTAAAAATGACTTTTTTTTTTGAAGCTATAAAACAAAGATGATTGGATTGTTTGAAAAGAAAATACTATTTCAGTCTTTCAACCTCAAAAGTTAAAGCTGAATTCAATGTGTTACTTGCCATTTCTTTCTAATTATTTGTGAAATTTATAAGTAATTTCTGAGTGAAAATTGCTTTTAGATCAAATTTATTTCAGTGTGCACTACATAAAAATACCCAGTCGGGGGGGTGGGGGTGGGAAATGACATGGGGGTTCAGACTGGGCAGGAGAAGCAGAGACGTTCACACACCGGCCGCCAAAAGCAAAGAGCATCAGGACGAGAGAAAAGCATGCATCATATCTGTGTATGCATTATGGCATCCATGCTAATGTATATAATGTGCAATTCCACTGTATAGCAATTAGTGCATGGGAAACAGAACATGAATTCACAGTGGAGCCAATGAATAACACTTACTAGTCATAAATGCATAAATGAGGCTGAGTACAAAAATAAAATATGCAGTTATTGCAAACGGAATATGAATCAAAGTGCACTATTGCTGTTAACCTCGTGTAAATATATGGCTCTAGTGTGTGTGTGTGTGTGTGTGTGTGTGCATGTTTCTCTGCGTCCCTGACGTCTAGCGGATCCGACACCAATGCAGCCTCCCCCCATGAAGGCCAGCGGGTTGTCAGCGTGTGCGTGGACCGAGGCCGATCGAGGGGGATTGTGGGTAAGCGTGGGTAAACCCTGACCTCACCCGACCCCTCGTCAGCCCGGTCCAGGCTCGTTAAAAGCAAGAGCCATGCAGCCAGAACTCAAAGCTGGGCTTCCTAAAGCCTGTGTTTCTGGCTGACGGTTGCTGGAGTCGCTGCGGTCGCAGTATTGCGCTCACAATGACGCGGCCGGTGCGTTTGTCCCAACTCACACAGGTGCTCATCGCAGAACCAGAGCCAAGCTAATGCTGGAATGACTCGTTTTATGGTGTTTGCATGCTTGTTTGTGCGATGCAGAACAAACATTTGTGACCCTGGAGCACAAAAGCAGTGTTAAGTCGCTGGGGTATATTTGTAGCAATAGCCAAAAATACATTGTATGGGTCGATTTTTCTTTTATGCCAAAAATCATTAGGATATTAAGTAAAGATCATGTTCCATGAAGATATTTATATTAATTTTTGATTAGTGATATGCATTGCTAAGAACTTCATTTGAACAACTTTAAAGATGATTTTCTCAATATTTAGATTTTTTTGCACCCTCAGATTCCAGATTTTCAAATAGTTGTATCTCAGACAAATATTGTTCTATTCTAACAAATCATACATCAATGGAAATATAATTTATTCAGCTTTCAGATGATGTATAAATTTCAATTTTGAAAAATTGACACTTAAGACTGGTTGGTTTTGTGCTCCAGGGTCACATATTACAATTTGCAAAAATCCGGTGTAATTTAGTTCCTCATGTCATCTCAGCTGTGGTTTGGTGAAAGTGGGCATTGCATTAGAGCGCATTATGGAAATCACCTCAGCTTTATTTGTCTCTATTACTATGCTAATTAGCAACTCTAAAGAGCAAATTTACATGCCATTACTTTTCATCCAAAGACGACACTGTGGCTGTTTCTCGATTTGTAATTTTCTCTGTGAAGGTAAACCAGGTTGTGCATAAAACTCGTTATTAAATGCAGTTCTGAGGTTTCCCAATTGACAAAAAGTGCAAAAAAGTCACTATTTGTTCAAGTAATGTTTAACCAGCAGCTGCAGCAGAAAGGCTGTGAGAACAAGAGCGCAGTGTTATTACCGTTAACTACGATTATTTTAAAAAGTACATTAACTGAATTTTTGTTTACTTAAAGTTGAAGTGCAAAAACTACTGAAACTAAAAACTAAATATACATATTTAAAAAAAGAAAAATAGAAAAAAAACAGAAACAAAATTACTAAAACTAACTAAAATCTCTCATTCGCTCTCTATATATTATTAATAATAGATAAGAGATCAAATAAAATAATAATTAAATAAGAGAGAATAATTATCTCTATTTTACTAATAAAACAGAGTAATAAAAAACTAATAAAACAAAGCACAATTACTCAAACTGTAACTAAAATACAAGAAAAATATATAAACATTTTAAATTATAGTTGTGAAAATAACTAAAAGCATATATATATATATATATATATATATATATAAAACAACAATAATAAAGAAATAAAACTGTCAAAAACCCACAACAAAATTATTAAAAAGAACTAAAATAAAAATAAAATGGAAAATACAAAAATCTCTCTCTGTCTATTGCTAATAAAACCTAATAAATTAATAAATAAAAGTGACAAAAACCTACAGCAAAATTATTAAAATAACTAAAATTAAAATAAAAACAGAATATACATACACACACATACACACACACACACAAATATATATATATATATACACACACACACAAATAAAACAGACTAGTAAAAAAGTAATAAAACCAACAAAATCCCAAACTCTAACTCAAAGCAAATTGAAAACAGAATATAAAAATAAAAACCAATTCATAAATATGAATATATATATATATAAAATCCTATTTTAATGATACTAAAATAACACTGCGCAGTCGTCACGTTTCTGCGATCATGCGGCGTGTGTATTTCTGTGATTCAGCACTGTGTGTGTTAGCGTTGGGCGTCTATGTTTCTCCCAGGGGGCCCCTGGCTGCGTGGTTTCATATCATCTTCATGTTGAACTTGCGCGTGCCTCCGGATGCGCCAGTGGTGGCGGGTCCCTCGGTCTTCCTGAAGGAATACTCCACGGTGAAGTTGTTCTTGCGCTGTCCTCGTCCGCGGCTCCACACGAACAGCAGCAAGAAGCAGAAGAGCACCACGCCCAGGAAAGTGATGCAGCCCATGGCTGTGGACACCAAGATTGTGGTTAAATCCAGCGTGAACTTGAGGAAAACGCGCGTGCTGTTGAGCCCGGTTTCGTTGAAGTCCACCGCGTACAGCGAGCGGTTGGCGAAGAGCGCCGGATCCACCGGCTGGCCTTTGACGGTCAGCGTGGCGAAGTAGGTGTCGTTTCCGCCTGCGTTGCTGGCGATGCAGATGTACGTGCCGCTGTCTGTGACCTGCGCGTAACGGATCTCCAGCGACCCGCTGGGAAGAACCGTAATCCTGCCGTTGCTCTTGGAAGTGATCCTCCGTCTCTGAGGTGAAATCCAGATGATGGCCGGCGTGGGTTCACCTTCGGCGCGGCACAGGAATGACACCGGCTGGCCTTCATGAGCCGTCACCTGCTGCAGCTTCCGGTTGCGGATCTTGGGCTTCTGGCAGGTGAAGTAGTCGAATAACGCCGAATCGGTGAACATGCTCAGCAGGTATCCCTGCACCTCCGGCGGTCCGGCGCACACCGGCATCTTCCCGTCGAAGTTTAAGGTGCGTCTGCGCTGCAGGATCCACAGCAGACGACAGTCGCAGGACAGCGGGTTCCCGTCCACACGAAGCGTCTCCAGGCTGTTGACCGAGTGGAAGGAGCTCTCCTCCAGAGTCACCAGATTGTTGTTGGACAGGTTCAGGACTCGGATCTGACGCAAACCTCCCAGAGAGTGAGGCTCCACGGTGAGCAGGTTGGTGCTGACCATGTGAAGTTCCTTCAGCCTGCAAAACAAGGACAGCTTTATTATTATGACCGCAATTAATGTGGTTTTAATGAGTAAAATGTTTGACAGCACCTGGACGAAAACAGACCAGGTTTATTAAATGCATAATATGGTTAACTAAAGGAATGGGAGTCCTGCCTCTGATGTTTGATTGAGAGTCTCTGCTTGAGTTTTTCTCTGGAACGCATGCACAATATCTGGACTAGCCTGCAAAAATACTGTTTTAACATTATATGTATATGTTTATATAGCCTGAAATATAATTGCTAAAACTGAAAAGAACTGAAAAGAACTAAAAATTAAATTTAATAAACATACTTAAAAAAAAAAAGTATTTACAATATGAAACAAAAACACCAAAAAATTACTTAAATGAATTATTAAAACTATAAAAAACAATTCAATTTAATATAAATGTTATAATACTAATAAAACCGATATAAAAAACCCTGACAAAAATGATAAAATAAAATAAAAATCAATTCAAATGGCTATATAGAAAATGTATATGCATGTTATATATATATAAATCACTAAAACTAAACTAAAACTGAAATAAAAATACAAATAAAAAACTAAACAGACATAAAAAAATACTATAAAAAAGACTATAAAAAAATTTGTTTAAGTAAAATAAAATGAAAACAAAAAAACTAATTTTTTTTTTAATTAAACAGACCTTTGAAAAAACTAAAAGCTACTAATATTCCAAAAATTACTAAGACTTTAACTAAAATAAAATGAAAAATACTATATATAATAAATCTGAAAATGATTTAAAAAACTGAAATAAAAATGAAAAACAAAATAGACATTTAATAAAAACAAAATAAATTGATTTAAAGTATGAAAAAATTATAAATTATAAAAAATAATTATTAAAATATACCAACTATTCTATAACCAATTCAATATAAACTAACAAAACAAAAAAAGTAAAAACGACAAAAACAGAGCAAAATTACTACAATGAAAAATACTCCATATATTTAGTAGAACAATACTATATATTCCTTCCTTTCCAATCTAGTTGTCTAATAAATTTATTACCAATCTAATAAATGGCATTGTAATGTATATTAAAAAAAGTTGGCTCTTTGATGAATTGCTTTTGTTTCTCCTTCGGATAGAAGCATCTGCTAAATGCATAAATGTAAATACAGTTTGTCAGCATCATTTCTAAATAAACCTAATTCATTGTGAATCTGACACATTAAAGTTATGTAATCCCAACAAACAGTTTCACACTCTTTTCCCATGTAAGCAGATGAAGCTGAACTTGTATTTTTAGGGATTTATGGAACTGTGAAACGATTAATGGTCACATGACATGCAGGTAAGCATATAAACTACATGTAAACCGGCCTGATGAGGTCTCGAAAGGCCCAGGACTCGAGCGTGGAGATGGGGTTGTAGGAGAGGTTCAGGGCCGTCAGGTAAGCCAGGTTCCTGAAGGAGGCCGACGGCACCGAGCTGATGTTGGTGTTGGTGATGAAGAGCCAGGACAGATTGAGACCCTGGAAGCTCAGCGGAGAGATGTACTCCAGGTACGGCCAGCCGTCGATCTCCAGGCCTCTCAGCGCAGACAGCTTGCGGAAGTTCTGGTCCTCGAGGGCCGAGATGCTGAGGTGGCGCAGTCGCAGGGTGACCAGGTTACGCAGGTAAGACAGAGTCTGGCCGGATACGGACGTCAGGTTGCACCTCTCGATGGTCAGATCTTCCAGACCGATCAGTCCTGAGAAAGCCTTGTGAGAGATGTAGACCAGATCATTGTCACCCACCTGGAGAATGAGGACAGAATGGTTATACGACAACAGTTAAAGTGATCCTACAAAGCACAAAATGAGGAGACAGAGCAAGCTTACAAATGCACATTGTAACAACTAAACGAATTGAATTGAATTTGAAGAACCAATTGCTTTTTTGATTTTCTCCAGAACACACGCACAATATCTGAATAAACCCAATTTAGGATTTTAATGCTAATTTGATATTTTAGAGTTATGTAATATTGACGATTTAAAAAAAAAAACGATTTAGCAGATGAAGCTGTACTACACAACAGCGATTCCCAAACTACTGTGACAACTAAACGCATTAGACGTAATATATTTAGTTGAATGACGCAGTGGTATTTTACTATTATTAATATAGTTATAGTTTTCATTAATATTTTAAATAGATGTTATTGTTATATTTTTCTGGTTTCATTTTAATTTTAGTTACAATTTTAGTAATTTTGTAGTTTTCTTTTTTTTTTTTACTTTTTAAAAATGTCTACATAGTTTTTTTTAATGATTAATTCTGTCATTTTTATTTTTATATATCTATATAATTTTTTATTTTAATTTTAATTTATAGTTTTTAGTTTTAGTGTATTTAGTTTTAGTTAAGTACTTCAACTTAAACTAAACAAAAATGAGAAATGTTGCCTAAGTTGAAATAAAATAATTAAGTTTTTCTAGTTTATTTAATTTCAATGTATATTTTATTTCACGTAATGAAATGTTTTTGGGGTTTTAGTTTTCATTAACGATAATAACCCTGCTCTGATGTCAGCTAATGTTTACATGACATGCAGGTAAACAAAATAATTGTAAAATTGTACTATAAAATAAAAAAACGAATATTTGATTTTTCTCATTTTATTTCACACTATTACTTCAAATAATTCACAGAGATTTTTGCTGCATTTACTGTGGAAATCACACTAAGCTATATCATGCTTGTAGATTTATTTTGATAAATTGTGCAGCCCCATTTATTTATTTTGATTTGACATATAATTGCATTAATTATTTGCATTTTATCAGCTCATAAACCCACTGGAGTTCCCCACAATGTTATTTAGTATCATTGAGATATTTTTATAGATCTTATTACGGTAATATTTTGAATTATTTTTTATTTTTATATTTCTGTTTTAATATTAATTTAATAAAAATTTTAGTAAATTTGTTGAGTGATTTTGTCATTTTCATTAGTTCTTGTTTTTGTTTTTTTAACATGTCTATATAGTTTTTATAAATTTTTATTTCAGTTCAGGGTTATTATGGTTAACTAAACATTTTTTGTTACTTGAAATAAAATAAATGTTAACTGAAATAAAACAAACTATATTAAAAAAGGTATTTTACTTTAGCAACATTTCTCATTTTCATTTAGTTTAACTTCATATACTAAAATAACTAAAATGGAAAATAACTATATAGAAATATAAAAAAAGAAAAAAAGAAAAGTCAAACAAAAAATTACCTTAAGAAAACCTTAAGAAAAATTTAAATAAAAACAGAACATATAAAAATGTTATATAAAAAAAATAACATACACATAAAAAAAAAACAGTTCTAACTATTAATAAAACTACAATAGTATTGGACTGATAATAAAATAACAGTGTTTCAGTTTTAGTTATTTTAGTACATCAAGTAAATGAAAATAAAAAATGCTGCCTTGGAAACTAGCTGAAATAAAATTTAATACATTTTGAAACAAAAAGTTTTTTTTAATTGTATATATTTTTTTATTTTATTTCAGTTCAGTGAATGAAAATGAATTTTTATGCTTTTAGTTTCAAGAAACACTGTCCTAGAAAGAAAAACAAGCTGGCCTCCAAGTGAACTGGCTTATAGGGACTAACCTCCAGGTTTTTGAGACTGCGCAGATCCTGGAAGGTGTAGTCCAGCAGGATGACGATCTTGTTCTCACTCAGGTCCAGTGAGGTGAGGTTGGCCAGCCGTGCGAAGGCTCCCATGGGCACGAGCTTCAGCTGGTTTCCTCGGAGTCTCAGCGTCTGCAGGGCTTGCAGGCTGGCGAAGGCGTTGGGCTCCAGTGTGTTGATGAGGTTCTCGCTCAGATCCAGCTCCTCCAGACGCGGGTACGGAGCCAGATCTCCCGGAGCAACCCAGCGCAAGCGGTTCCGGCTCAGGTCCAGCAGCCTGGTCTCTGTCGGGATGCCCTCCGGTACTCCAGACAGGCGCTTTCGCTGGCAGGACACGGAGCGAAGCTGTGCTGCGCAGTCACAGCGAGGAGGGCAGCTTGCGCACGGGACGGCCGTCAGGGCCAGAACCAGTCCCAGCCACCCCAGCCGGCCCAGGCCCCATAATGAAGCCATGAGCCTCCCTCCACTTCACTCTACACACCTGAGAACCACAGAGGAGGGGAGAACGAGGACAGAGAGAGAGCGAGAGAGAGAGAGAGAGTGTGTGTGAGTGTGTGTGTGA
>NW_015505560.1:830239-832456 GCF_001515645.1 Sinocyclocheilus grahami | reverse complement strand
GACGGCCGCCAGGGCCAAAACCAGTCCCAGCCACCCCAGCCGGCCCAGGCCCCATAATGAAGCCATGAGCCTCCCTCCACTTCACTCTACACACCTGAGAACCACAGAGGAGGGGAGAATGAGGACAGAGAGAGAGAGAGAGAGAGAGAGAGAGTGTGTGTGTGAGAGAGAGAGAGAGAGCGAGAGAGAGAGAGAGAGAGCGAGAGAGAGAGAGAGAGAGCGAGAGAGAGAGAGAGAGAGCGAGAGAGAGAGAGAGAGAGCGAGAGAGAGAGAGAGAGAGCGAGAGAGAGAGAGAGAGAGCGAGAGAGAGAGAGAGAGAGCGAGAGAGAGAGAGAGAGAGCGAGAGAGAGAGAGAGAGAGCGAGAGAGAGAGAGAGAGAGCGAGAGAGAGAGAGAGAGAGCGAGAGAGAGAGAGAGAGAGCGAGAGAGAGAGAGAGAGAGCGAGAGAGAGAGAGAGAGAGCGAGAGAGAGAGAGAGAGAGCGAGAGAGAGAGAGAGAGAGCGAGAGAGAGAGAGAGAGAGCGAGAGAGAGAGAGAGAGAGCGAGAGAGAGAGAGAGAGAGCGAGAGAGAGAGAGAGAGAGCGAGAGAGAGAGAGAGAGAGCGAGAGAGAGAGAGAGAGAGCGAGAGAGAGAGAGAGAGAGCGAGAGAGAGAGAGAGAGAGCGAGAGAGAGAGAGAGAGAGCGAGAGAGAGAGAGAGAGAGCGAGAGAGAGAGAGAGAGAGCGAGAGAGAGAGAGAGAGAGCGAGAGAGAGAGAGAGAGAGCGAGAGAGAGAGAGAGAGAGCGAGAGAGAGAGAGAGAGAGCGAGAGAGAGAGAGAGAGAGCGAGAGAGAGAGAGAGAGAGCGAGAGAGAGAGAGAGAGAGCGAGAGAGAGAGAGAGAGAGCGAGAGAGAGAGAGAGAGAGCGAGAGAGAGAGAGAGAGAGCGAGAGAGAGAGAGAGAGAGCGAGAGAGAGAGAGAGAGAGCGAGAGAGAGAGAGAGAGAGCGAGAGAGAGAGAGAGAGAGCGAGAGAGAGAGAGAGAGAGCGAGAGAGAGAGAGAGAGAGCGAGAGAGAGAGAGAGAGAGCGAGAGAGAGAGAGAGAGAGCGAGAGAGAGAGAGAGAGAGCGAGAGAGAGAGAGAGAGAGCGAGAGAGAGAGAGAGAGAGCGAGAGAGAGAGAGAGAGAGCGAGAGAGAGAGAGAGAGTGAGTGAGAGAGAGTGAGAGAGAGAGGTAATCAGGTCAATGATTTTACTATATCATATGCACAAATACATCATTACACAAGTACAACTATTAATATACATGCTACTGATCTCAAAGCAAAGGTTTGGAATTATTAAGATTTTTTGATAGAAATCTCTTCTGATCACCAAGGCTTTAAAATAGCTGTTTTCTATGTGAATACACTGTAAAATGTAATTTATTCCTGTGATCTAAGTCTATCACCAGCAAATCTTAAATGACTATCCTAGGTCAACATGCTAAATTATGCAACCAATGTATAAACAATGCTAGCAACATGCTAATCACGCTAAAACATACTAACAACAGGCTAATTATGTCTACATAGTTTTTATTAATTATTAATTTGGTTGTGTTTGTCATTTTTATTATTTTTTAATGTCTATCATTTTTTATTAATTATAATTTTTTTCATTTATAGTTTTTAGTTTGTTACATGCCAATCATGCTAGCAACATGTTAACAACATACTAATCATGTTAGCAACATGCCAATCATGCCAAAACATACTAGAAAGATGCTAGCAACATGATAATCATGCTAACAACATGCTTATTATACTAAAACATGCTAGTAACGTGCTAATCATGCAAGCAACATGTTAACAACATGCTAATCATGCTAGCAACATGCTACCAACATGCTTATCATGCTATCAATATGTTAACAACATGCTAATCATTAGGGTGACCATACGTGCCATTTTCCCAGGATGCGTCCTGGCCAGGATTTCTATATTGCCTAAAATATCTAGGTTTTGGCTTTGTTTGCGTGTGCAGACCGATCGGTGTATGACATCAAAGTACCATACAGACGCTTCCTTATGCTTTCGAAACGCTCTCGAGGTACTTTGATGTCAAACACTGATCGGTCTGAGCCGCACTGCTTTTAAGTCGAACACACCTAATATGTACGCGTAATTGCATCGCTTTGACCGTAGAGCCCACCTTCTCACACGCCATGATTGGTCCATTATGTACAATGCCTGCATGTTATTAGTC
>NW_015505560.1:803626-829180 GCF_001515645.1 Sinocyclocheilus grahami | reverse complement strand
AATCAGGTCAATGATTTTACTATATCATATGCACAAATACATCATTACACAAGTACAACTATTAATATACATGCTACTGATCTCAAAGCAAAGGTTTGGAATTATTAAGATTTTTTGATAGAAATCTCTTCTGATCACCAAGGCTTTAAAATAGCTGTTTTCTATGTGAATACACTGTAAAATGTAATTTATTCCTGTGATCTAAGTCTATCACCAGCAAATCTTAAATGACTATCCTAGGTCAACATGCTAAATTATGCAACCAATGTATAAACAATGCTAGCAACATGCTAATCACGCTAAAACATACTAACAACAGGCTAATTATGTCTACATAGTTTTTATTAATTATTAATTTGGTTGTGTTTGTCATTTTTATTATTTTTTAATGTCTATCATTTTTTATTAATTATAATTTTTTTCATTTATAGTTTTTAGTTTGTTACATGCCAATCATGCTAGCAACATGTTAACAACATACTAATCATGTTAGCAACATGCCAATCATGCCAAAACATACTAGAAAGATGCTAGCAACATGATAATCATGCTAACAACATGCTTATTATACTAAAACATGCTAGTAACGTGCTAATCATGCAAGCAACATGTTAACAACATGCTAATCATGCTAGCAACATGCTACCAACATGCTTATCATGCTATCAATATGTTAACAACATGCTAATCATTAGGGTGACCATACGTGCCATTTTCCCAGGATGCGTCCTGGCCAGGATTTCTATATTGCCTATAATATCTAGGTTTTGGCTTTGTTTGCGTGTGCAGACCGATCGGTGTATGACATCAAAGTACCATACAGACGGTTCCTTATGCTTTCGAAACGCTCTCGAGGTACTTTGATGTCAAACACTGATCGGTCTGAGCCGCACTGCTTTTAAGTCGAACACACCTAATATGTACGCGTAATTGCATCGCTTTGACCGTAGAGCCCACCTTCTCACACGCCATGATTGGTCCATTATGTACAATGCCTGCATGTTATTAGTCAAACTACTTTTCGATCATTACCTTCAGCAAGCATGAAAACAGGAGAACAAAGCCAAAACAAATCCTGGCCAGGACGCGTCGTGTGAAAATGGCACGTATGGTCTCCCTACTAATCATGCTAGAAAGATGATAGCAACATGGTAAACATGTTAACAACATGCCAATCATGTTAGCAACAAGTCAATCATGTCAAAAACATACTAGAAAGATTAAACATGCTAGTCATGCTAACAACATGTTTATCATGCTAAAACATGCTAGCAACATGGTAATCATGACAGTAACATGTTATCAACATGCTAATCATGCTATAAACATGTTAAGACATTCAGACATTTTTAATAAGTACGCCTGAAGTGCCTAAAATCGTTCTAATGATGCCAACCTAAAAACACAGAAACATTGTTTCGAATAGCTTCATGTTGTGTTCTGCACATGACATGCTAATTTCTCGGCTCACTGCACTCGTTCGTTAATCTGATCACGTAATCGCAGCAGGCCTAGAAAATCGTCCCTGAAATGCCCATAAAACCTCTGAGAGTCCACGAGGCCGAGCGCCGGCTGAATGCAAGTGGATGATAATGCATAACCTCCATTACATAAGAGGGGTTAATATCTGGCATGCCAGCAGTTTTTCATTTCCACGTAAGAGAAGAACGGGCGCTACTGACTGGAAAAGCCAACAGCGCATACTAATACAGTGTTTATCATCCTCACATGTTCTGATAATAGGACAGACTGCTGATGAATTGCACTCGGCTAGTTATATAACACTAATGCCAGGCTGAAAAACGCCACAAGAAGAGGTAAGCGAAGACTCTGCGCTGCTTATCGCCACATCAGACCGATCTTCATCACGACAGAACAGGAGACGTGACACATCATGTAGGTGGTGAATTAACTGCAATGACTGAGTCATTCAGAATCCAATACAACACATAAACAACAGAGTCTGTAACATGTTTCTTATTTTCTAGGTCACACAGTGTCTTGAGTTTCAGCATTTTAGTCACAGGCCTCAAAATCAATACTTACACCATTTACTTTCTGGTCTCATTCGCGATGAATCACTCATAATATATTTGCTTTCATAATTCATCTCCAAAATGACCTTCCATTTTTCAGCCAAAATCATCAAAACCTCTTAGTATGAAATTCCCATTTTTCATGTTTGCACCTATAGTGCAAAAAATTATTTTTGTCTTGTTTCCCAGTACATATCGCTAAACATTCATAAATCAAACTTTTTACTTGAGCAAAATGACTTGAAATAGTAAGTCTTGTTTTCTGAAAAAATGCATCAAGTGAGTTTATGCTTTAAATTTTTTTTAATATATATATATATATATATATAATAAATTACTTCAAAGGGGGATTTGATATGCCGCTTCTCGAAGTCACGCTTTTAAATTTGCATCTGCATATCTCTCGAGAGCTCCTCATATGAAGTTAGAAGGTGCAGAACCTCCTGAAGCTTTAGATCATTTTATATCAGCAGGGAATTTACAAGATAATTTCAACATGGAAAGCTCAGAATTAATTATGAACACGTTTAAATGCTTTTTGAGATGATTAACGTCATTACAAAAAGGTCCAAAACAACATTAAAGCTACTGAGATGGGATAGGGCTACTAAGAAGATTAAATAATGAAGTATAATTACACTTTTCATTCTGCAACTTGTTCAAGAGACGAGATCATTAAAAATCTTTCTGCTGTTGTTCATACTACATAAACTCCCTAAAAAGTCATTCAAATATATTTAACAAACTTAAAAATATAAAACAATTATACTATTATTAGTATTAAAAAGTCATTTCATAATTCATAATTAGCAAACGCGCAAACGCTTATATATATATATATATATATATATATATATATATATATATATATATATATATATATATATACTTATATTTGTCAATGTGGTCAACATTTTTTTTATTTTATCAAAACTTTATTTTTTATCTTTATTTTTAGAAAAAAAAAATGTGAAAAAAAAATATTTTTTTGCTTCTCAATTTATTGTATCTTGATTGACATTTCTTTTTAGATATTTGTTATGAAAAACAAGACAAAAATGCAAATAAATTTTTTTTTGTCTCATCTTATTCTATTTCTTTTTCTTGTTGAAAATCATGTTATGTATTAAAAACGTCCCCGTTTTATAGAAGTAAAATGGCTTTTGTTGCAGGGTTATTATAGTAAAACCAAAAAAAAACAAAAACCTTTTTTGTTACTTGAAATAAAATGTTAACTGAAATTAAAAATATATATATTTCAGTTATGGAACATTTATCATTTTAATTTAGTTTAACTATTTAGTTTAAAATAGACTAATAAAATTGACAAAAACACACAACAAAATTATTTTTTTTGACCTCAAATTAAAATAAAAACAGAAAATCTAAAAATAGAGCCGATTCAAAATATTAATAAAAACTATAACAGTATCTCAATGGCACTAAAATAGCACTGTTGTGTTGTCATGTTGACTTGATGTACAGCTCAGTAATTATCGTTCGTTTATTTAATCCGTTACTCCTAATGCACTTGCATTAATACTCTAGTGAAGCGATTGATTTTGCTGTAAGTGAGATGAATTCCAGATTGAACAAGGTAAATATATCAGCTGGCTGTAACGGGCAGATTTAATCAGGTTATTTGGAATCAGCGGGAGTGGGTGCTAATAAATTACATGGCTACTGTTTGTTTTTCTGTTTTTTCCTGCTCTGGCATGCAGTTAAAGGTTGAGTCATTGGGCGCGGAGCCACTGCGCTTGGATACCGAAGCGAGGATTTGAGCCAAGAGCGTCTAATCTTCACGCCGGCCAAAGTCAAACAGTGTGTGGCTCTGGAAGGAGCACAGCAGGTCTTTGATTCACATTAAACCTCCATCTGATGCGCTTATAGAGGTTACAGGGCGGAGGAAGATATTCCTGTGATGCCATAATAGATGTTAACAAAATCATAAATCAAATAAAGAAAAAGAAAAACAAATCCAGTATATACAGTGATTGGTTGTTAGGAAAAAAAAGACATGTAAAAGCATGCAAAACGCTGTTTAAAAGCCATACAAAACTGTTGTAATTGCTGTGGACATGCCACCTCTGAGCAGCATTAAACTGTCAGTGTAAAGGCACCTAAATGCCGCTTCAGAAGCGCTTCTGTGCCACCTTTGCGGTTTAATTTGTCTAAGCATTAACATTACATAATAGTGAGGTAGAACGTTCTTAAGGTGTCTTTACACAGACAAGTTAAGGCTGCTCAGTGCCTGCTCGATATAGTGTAAAGATGCAATGCCGCATAAAAGCCAGACTAAATTATGCCTGCTCAGACCCACCTCAGTCCTAAATATCAAAGTGTACATTTGTAAGTGTTGAGTAAAAGCATTTCTGCCACCCAGCAGCGGTTTTTGGCACGGGCGAACCAGCAGCCGGGGGATACACTGTATAGAGCAATACTCTAATGGAATTAGTGGGCTAAAGTCAGTCACACCTCGACTTTCTTCCAAATAACGCACATTTCATTCATAATATTATAAATACTGGCCTATAGTTCCTGCACATTTGAGTTTTTCTGAATTGTGTGAAATGGCTAATAAAAATAGGTAATACAGAACGATTATGTGGTCACCAAGGTGAATTGGTTTAATCTTGACTTCTGGTCGTGAGGGACAGTGTTGGGGGGATGGCAAATCTGTTGATTGTCCAGTGCCAAATAAACACAGAGATGGACAGGGAAAGGTCAAAGCCATCAGGTGCACAATTTAGAAAAAAAAGAAAAGAAGAAGAGGAGAAACGAGCAAAAGATAAAGGTATGCAACTATGTTCTCTCTGTATGATTATTACGGTATCCATGTCATGAATGAAGGGCTAATGTTAATTGGTGGGCATAACTCTTAAATTTGTTAGCCTTTTGCTATGATGCTTGCTATGCTTATACAACAATAATTCGGTTTTAACTCAACAAACACGAGATCTAATTTCACCATAATACTGTGCTTTGCAACAAAACTGTTACAAGTTCAGTTATTATTTATTTCCATCAGTTGGGTTAACGTTAGGCCCTGTAATTAGCCAACGGAATTTTCAAATCTGTGTAATTATAATTTAAATCGGACTACTTTTCAAATTGTATTTCATAAACCAACATCTCAGACGTTATGTCGAAAAGTTATGGGGTTTCAAATCAAAAAATGACTTTCTGTTACAGAACAGGGCATTGATTTCATACATGTCCACTGTAGCGGACGTCAGGACTTAAATCGTGTTTATCAGGCATTTTGGGAGACACAACAAGTGAATATGGAAATAAATGATACATCAATATTCAAGCAGAGAGGAGCTTTTCAAAACTAAAGTTGATCAAGTCGTACCTGAGGGCAACCATGTCCCAGGAACGGCTCACTGGCCTTGCCGTCATCAGTATCAATCACTCAATAGGGGAGCAGATTTCATACGATGACAGCATTGAAGATTTTGCATCAAGGAAGGCCAGAAAGGTCAGGTTTTAGTTTTAGTTTGTGTTTTCTGTTCTTAGTGCAACAGTGTAATAATTAGATTCTCTTTAGTGTGTTTTCACATTCGTGTGATGAAGGAGTTGTGCCATTTAGAATATTTATTCTATATTTTATTTGTATATTATTCTTAATATTTTATATTATTGTTGCTCTCTGCTCTTGTTACATTTTTTATATATCCGATTGTATAGATTTTTGGCACATTTATGTATATAGTGTATATTTATTTAAGTTCTGATAACTTATACTGTAATATTTTGTGCAGAATTGTGTTCATTGTCTTTTGGCAATGTTGGAGGTGGAGATTGTGCACCTTAAAAAGTGTGTTTCCTGTTGTAATTGCAATAGTTAAATAACCGGATTATCTTAAGTGTGTTTTTCTCTGAGCAGTATTAAACATTACAATTCAATTAATAGTGATGTAGAACTTTCTTAAGATATCTTTACACAGCTGAGTTAAGGCTGTTCTGTGCTTGCTCAAAACTCGGCATAAAGACATGTAAAGTTCAATGTAAACGCCAGACAAAATTATGCAGGCTCTGACCCACCTGTCCTTAATGTCAAAGTGTACAATTGTAATTGCAGTGTAAATGCATTTATGCTGCCTCTGAGCCGCATTAAAGACACTTAAATGCCACTTTAGAAGTGTTTCTGTGCCACCTTTGCAGTTTAATTAGTCTGAGCATTAAGCTGAGTTTAGGCTGCTCTGTGCCTTCTCAAAATAAAGTGTAAAGATGCAATGCCGCATTAAAGCCAGACTAAAGTTTTCCTGCTTAGCCCCTAATATCGAAGTATGCAGTTATAATTGCTGTGTAAAGCATTTATGCCACCTCTGAGCAGCATTAAACTGTCTGTGTAAAGGCACCTAAATGCCACTTCAGAAGTGTTACTGTGCCACCTTTTTTGTTATGTAATGTAAACTTTTTTTACATGCAATATTTCAACTAACCCAATAGAGTTGACAGAAGGATATGAAACATTAAGCATTATGCATATATAAACAGCAACCACTGATGCATGTATAAATCTATACAGTTATTATTGGAGAAATAATTTGTTATTTTAAATTTTGTTGGGGAAAAAAACGTCTGCAGCCTAATCAAATACACAGTGAAAATGTTGAAAACCATTGCTATAATTACTCATGGTTCATTTGTCACACTGGAACAGAAGGTCAAGGTTGCTGCATCATCGGATGCATTACTGCAGTGTGCTTTATTTTATGCATTCCACAAGGATTATACACAAAGTCAATGCAGGGATATAAAGAAATGTCCTTCAAACTAATGCTAACACACAGAGCAGCTGATGGTGCTTTTATCAGTGATACGAATGCAGATCTCATGCATGATGTTAGACACGCGTGTGGGAGGACGAGCAGCAGCAAACACAGCCTCCTGATTTATTGTGTATCAACCGTTTGATTTATAGAAAGAGCATCAAGCTGTGTGTGTAATGCAAATGCCATCATGTACTAACATTCAGAAATAAAAATGGCCAAACACAAACATGTCAGAGAGAGAAAAGGCACGGATTTATTTCACTGACATTCACCACGGGGCGTTTCTATCTGTCCGTCTTCTAATATATGACCTTTCTTCTGAAAGCCTGGACAAAAGGCGACTCAGCTGGCCTGGAGACGATTACAGTTTAGTACTGAACATGAAACAGGGCTACAATCTGGGCTTTTAAAACACACGGACCGATCACATGATGGCAGTGACATGCTAAACTACCAATCCATCTGAAGGCTTTCACTTGGCGGACAATAAAACAGCCTAGTGACCACACAGGGCAGGTTTAGCAATGCCTAGCAACTGCATGGCAACACCCTGGCAGCCAACCAAAGCTCCTTAGCAACTCCACAGCAACATCTTAGCAACCAAGTTTTAGATTTATTATACATGCATATTAATTGAAAAAAATACATATATTATTCTCATGACTTCATTTAATTGAGACTATATGGAATATTTGTGCATTTAAATATTCATATGTCACATTACAAGACTATTTTAAATGCAAAATGATGCAAAACTTAATAATAAGGATGAATACCTAAAACTATTTTCTTTCAACCTAAAGTTCAACCTAAAGACTTTTTTTTTAATATTTAAAAAAGTGAGTGGAGTCCAAGGATAAAGCCTGCAAAGATTCTTCAAAAATAAAATGAATAAAATAAAAAAAATAAAAAGCATAAATAAAAATTAAAATAAATTCGACTCAAAATGAAAAATAGAACAGAGTCCAAGGATAAAGCATGAAAAATTCTTCAAAAATAAAACAAAATGAAAAACAAATAAAAAAATAAAATATAAACATTTTTAAAAATATCGAAAAAAGTGGAGTCCAAGAATAATGGCTGCAAAGATTCTTTACAAATAAAATAAATTATTATAAAAATAAAATAAAAAATGAACAACATAAAAATAATATTAAATTTTTTTTATAATAAATTAAAAATTTAATTTAAATAATATAAACATTTAAATAAAATAAATAAAAATAAAATAAAAAACATACACGCATAATAATTCAACCATAAATGCTAATTCAATAATACAATAATTTAAAATTAGCATTAGTAATTTTACTAATGGTAAAATTTTGTAATAACCCGATGGTGCAAAAAGGTGCAAACTTTAATAAAAATGAAGGCCAGCACTTTAAACAATTTTCCTCTACATTCAGATAAAGTTCAACCAAAAATGTTTTCTAAAAAAAAAAGATGTCTGTTATGTGACAACTACCCACATGCACTGCTTTAGAGCAAATATTTGGAGAACCAGACGGAGAAAGCTTTCATGAAAGAAGTGATGATCTTCAGCTTTTTCCTGTGAGAGAACCGACAGAGTTCAGTTCTGCTGCTCGCGCCGAACACACATTAAAACATCTCTGACATGCTGTTTACAGTGCATGAGGTTTGGTGAAACACTGCGATTACTTCAGTTTAGTGAGGAGGGAAAGAGCTTTTGCCAGAACTCTGTTCACGTCCTAAAAATAGAGCGACTGGCACTCGTGCTCTTTCACATGGAGATGCACAAGAGCCGCTGGTGTTTTGGCTGTTTGTCGGGGTCTCGAGCCCCAGTGAACATAAACACGTTTTGTCAGTGAACGTTTTGTAAACACAAGCCCAAAAACACACACGCTTCAGTATGTTAATTAGTCAACTCATTCATAACAAAGCCATAAGAGCTTCACAACTAATGAATTCACTGCGGCCAATGGGGATGAGTTTCCTAGACTGACCTCATTTCATTTATGTTAACACAGGAGATAAGGAGAAACCTGATTTTTAATCAAATATCTCTCAAAACCTTCATTAGATTGAGAAACACTAACTGAATTTATAATTGGACTGAAATGGAATTGAATGTTTGCATTGGCTGAGAGGGATTTTCTGGACATATGAAGGACTTTCGGTGCGATGTGATAGTTATGACTGTACGGTCAAGATGGGTAATGAGTGAAATGATATCGGAGTGAGTGGGGTCAAAGGTTAAAGAACTCTAGAGAGTGTGACATTATGTTAATGCACATCTAGTGTCGCCCCACAGACTGTTAAAAAATAAATGAAAATGAAAATTAAATAAAAAAATGAAAACATTAATAAAAATTACATTAAAACATTTTTATTATTTTTTATTTATTTAAAATTATAAAATATAAAATATTTAAATTAAATTAAACAAATGTAAGTAACAAATAACTGAAAAATATATATTAAATATATTTAAAATAAAATGAGTATAAATATTAAATATAAAAATAAAAATATGAATGAAAATTAAAATGACAAATATTTCTCTTCCTCAGGCCTGTCGAACGCGGTGGCCAGCAGCGAATCAGCGGAGGAACACGTGTCTCGCCGCGAGGCTGTTTCATGCTCTGATTCATGAGGAGGGTCAGAGCACTGCCATCACATGCGGCCCCAGGGCCCGTAACCCACACCCCCACACACACACAGAGAGAGAGAGAGAGAGAGAGAGAGAGAGAGAGAGGGAGGATGTGCTATCAGTCTCACTATAAATGGAGCGAGAAACACGAGACGCCAAAGAACCAGAAACAGATTGAGCTGTGAGAACGAACGGCAGTGAAGGTGTTTCTGCTTCAGCACAACAACATACGAAACACATCAAACTATAAAATGAATATTAGGCCTCTAAAATCTCATTATACAATAGCCAATACACACACACAAACACACACAGGTTTGTTTTTATGGTTTATGGGGACTCTCCATAGGCGTAATGGTTTTTATACTGTACAGACCGTATATTCTATTGCCCTACACCAACCCTACCCCTAAACCTACCCCTCACAGAAGACTTTGTGCTATTCACACACACTCACTCATACACACACACACACACACACACACTCATACACACACACACTCACAAACACAAACGCACGCGCACACACACGCACACGCAGTTGCATTTATGAACTGTTACTTGTTCAACTGTGATAAATATTAATAAATTTAATTATTTATTGAACATTGGTGTCATTTATAATATTGCTGTTGCAGCCCTTTTATAAACTCCAGTTTGCGTCACTTATTAAAAATAAGTCATTTTAAAAATACAATTAAAAATAACACTAAAAATTAAAAAAATATATAATTTACAAATAATAAAATGATAAACAAACAATTGAATAAATAAATAATAAAATATTTTTAAATTATAAAAAACAAATACAATAAAAATAAATAAAATAAAAACATTTTAAAACAAAAAAAAGCATTTGAATATTTTAAATAATAATAAAAATTAAATGAAACAAATTACAATTATTTAAAAATAATATAATAAATAATAAAATACATATAATATAGAATATGGAATACAGGATAAAAGCAGATGCCCAGAAAAATATTTCCCCCCAAAATATTGGACAGCACAACTAGTGGCTGATTTGGAAGCAACCATCAGCTGTGTCTCAAACAAACAGTGCTGCTTAAAATGTATTTACAATCAACATTTCTCATGCCTCGGGTTGGATAGATTTTTTCAACTCATTGCAGTGCATTCTGGGACTGCGTTTAGAATGGAATACTAGCTTATTTACTGAATACTGTGCAGTGCAAACTATTTACTGCCTTTAAATAAACTTGCAAATAAAATAATTGCAAATTGAATTATTTATTGAACACTGGTGTCGTTTATCATATTGCTTTTTACAAACTCGTCAATAACACTAAAAATTAAAAATATATAATTTACAAATAATAAAATGCTAAACAACAAACAAATAATAAAATATTTTAAAAAACAAAAACAAATACAATAAAAACAAAAACATTTAAAAACAATAAAAATTATATCATTTAAATATTTTAAATAATAAAAATTAAATTAAGCAAATCAAAATAATTTAAAAATAATATAATAAAAAAATAACTTTTGAATTTTAATAATTTTTTTAGTAAAAATGTCTTTTGACAGTCTAATAATTATAATAATAATAATATATTTATTAAAAATAATAAGTATTTTATCATTAACAAATATTTTAATATTAATAATATAATTGTTATTATTATATACATTATATTATCTATTATTATTAACAAAAAAACAACAAAAATTGTGATTATTAATAATAATATTATACATCATTTAAAAGTAATAAATTAAATAATTTACCATTAACAAAGATAATAATAATAAAACGTATCTATTATTCTCATGAACAATAATATTAATAATTATTTTAATAACAATAAACATGTATTATTGTTATTAACAACAACATGATAATTTATTGTTATCAAGAAGAAGAAAACCACATCTAATTATTATTATTATTATTATTAATGAATTATATCTCTGATTTCTTTGTCCTAATGCCTTCAACAGCACGTTGAACAGAGTGTTTGGTTTAGATTGTCAGTAATATTCATGCAACTTTTTAAGATCACAATAGATATTGACAGTAGAAGCAGAAGGTCAGGTGAGTGTGTGTGTGTGTGTGTGTGTGTGTGTGTGAGATGAAGGTTCAGTCATTCTTGTTGAATTGGACATGAGAGCTGAACACACAGCAGCCGACGGAGGACAAACATGAAGACCATCACAAGAACAAACTCATCACTGCGAGTCCTCCAAAAATCACGAAACACCTCACAACTCGACTAAATCTGCAAAAAAGAACATACCGATTTGCCAAACGAACAAGAACAAGAAGAAATGTAACAAACAGTGGCTGTTCTAAAGACACAAACACCGATAAACACACACGACACAACCATAAACAGCTAGTTAGATCTTTCAAGGTCCGTACTTATGAAAGCCTGTTAACGGCATGGGCTAAAAATATAACTTTTTATCTCACCGTTTCAAATTGAGAGATTGTGTCAGAAACAGGCTTCTATACACAATAATAAAAATGTTATTGAATTGACTATGTAACACAGAATTAAATAAAACTGCATTTCAATATTTGTAAAGGAAAGCCACTAAATGAAGATCAATACAACAACAAATAAATCATAGAAGAGACTGGAAATAAAAACTATAAGAATACATTAAGCTGCTACATTCTTTGGCAACAGTAAATAGTTTGTTTTTTCACTTATATTAAACAACAACAACTTTTAATGAATTAACTATATAATAAACAACAAAAAACTGCTTGCATAACATAAGTAATTAAATCATGAAATTAGTAAATCATTGGATAGATATGATCAAAGTTGCTTGGCAACAGTAAACCGGAACAGTTACATTCTAACCAAGTTGTAAAAATGTAACTGCTGCAGTTTACGGTTGCCAAGCAACACAGCAATTTGATACATTGTATTCTATTGTATGTTAGACATTCCATTTTATGTTACTAAATGTCCACATTAAGGACGTTAAATACACTATGTATATCCTATTATTTCTATGCAAAGACATCTGCACCAAACAAAAGTGTAAATGTAAAAGATCCATTACTGTAATAATGTACAGCATGAGTTACTGTAAAACACATGACCTTGTGGCTTTATTGTTGTTCAGTCACACACGGCGTCTCTGTGTTTATTGTGCATGATGAAATCAGTCAGCAGGTCCAGAAAGCAGCTCTGAAGGTGACAGCAGAAGTTTGGAAAGGCGCTGTAACCTTTCCAGTGCTGTGAAGGCAGTCAGGCATACGCTGAGGATCGCAATGGGATTTCATAAACAATTTACAAACAGCACGAACATCAGCGGCGCATCCCGTCTGAACAGACTGCAGCACCTCAACGGCGCTCCACTTAACCTGACGAGCCTCAGAGGAACACGCCTGTGATTAACCGCAGCGCCAGGGCTGGAGAGATGTGGAACAGAGACCGGGTGTGAGTGCGTGTTTGTGAGTGTGAGTGAGTGTGTGCATGTGTGTGTGCGTGTGTGTGTGAGAGAGTGTGTGTGTGTGTGCGTGTGTGTGTGCGTGTGCATGTGTGTGTGTGAGAGAGTGTGTGTGTGTATGTGAGTGTGTGTGTGTGTGTGTGTGCGCGTGTGTCTGTGTGTGCGCGTGTGTGTGTGTGTCTGTGTCTGTGTGTGTGTGTGTCTGTGTGTGTGTCTGTGTGTGTGTGTGTGTGTGTGTGTGTGTGTGTGTGTGTGTGTGTGTGTGTCTGTGTGTGTGTCTGTCTGTGTGTGTGCGTGTGTCTGTGCGTGTGTGAGTGTGAGTGAATGTGTGCATGTGCGTGTGTGTCTGTGTCTGTGCATGTGCGTGTGTGTGAGTGTGAGTGTGAGTGTGAGTGTGAGTGTGTGTGCGCGTGTGTGTGCGCGTGTGTCTGTGAGTGTGAGTGAGTGTGTGCATGTGCGTGTGTGTGTGCGCGTGTTTGTGTCTGTGTGCGCGCGTGTGTGTGTGTGTGCGCATCTCAATCAGCCGAACCGCTCCAGTTCACTCTAACAAAACAAGACATGTTCTGCTATACGGAGGGAATGACTGGTCAAGGGCTAATCAGCATTTAAACTCATTAAACAAATAAAGTGGTGTTTGTTAAGTTCATCTAGCATAATACAGAAATCACAATCTACTTCTAAAAGGTTTTTTGATTTTATTTCTTAATAATTACTCTGTTTACCATCTTTGAATATCACATTTGCACATTTAAAAAAATTATAAATTACATATAAATTAAAATATTTTTAATTACAATAATAATTTTTTTTAAAACAATTACAAATTAATAATAAATCAAAAAAGATAAAAAAAACAATTACAAATTTTTAAATGAATTGCAGTTTAATAATAAATCAAAAAAGATTTCTTTGAATAATTAAAATGATTAATATATCATTTTTTATGATATTTTAAAAATAAATGCAAATTAATAAATGCAAAAATATATTTTTAAACTAATTACAAATTTAAAAAGAATTACAAATAAATAAAAAATAATAAAAAAATCATTACATATTTTAAAATGAAATGAAAATAAAAAATTACAAATTAATAATAAATTATTGTATGTTTAAGAATATTTGTGTGTTAAGAATTCTTAGCTAAATTTAGCTTCAAAATATACAAGAAAATATAAATTTAAATATAAAATATTCAAAGGGGGCCAAAGAAACACATCACACACAATAAACAAAGAGTGCTTTCATCTTTTATCTGAAAGTTTTCCAGACAAGCACAGTGAGGGATTTTTCTCTTTTTCTCTGCATTATTGCTGTTTGATTATTACTGAAAAATATGTATGTCTATAAATATGTATGTCAGACAGCGGCAGCCCTGATTGGCTGCATTCACACTAATGCACAGATCTTCAAAATATACAAGAAAATATAAATTTAAATATAAAATATTCAAAGGGGGCCAAAGAAACACATCACACACAATAAACAAAGAGTGCTTTCAGTATCTGAAAGTTTTCCAGACAAGCACAGTGAGGGATTTTTCTCTTTTTCTCTGCATTATTGCTGTTTGATTATTACTGAAAAATATGTATGTCTATAAATATGTATGTCAGACAGCGGCAGCCCTGATTGGCTGCATTCACACTAATGCACAGAAGCAGTTTAACATGATGTTTTGTCCTGTCCTGAACACAGAACTGACTGTTCGGCCTCATAAAAGCCTTTGGAGACGCAAGTGCATTTACAGTAACTGCTTATACAGAGCCACAGATTTTATGCACAAAATTAAAATATCTATATTATGAAGTGACTATACTGACCTTATAATCTGCTGCTCAGAAATAATTTTCTAATATTGTAATAATGCGATTTCTCCAAAACAGCTCGTGAGGACTTTAAGATTGAGATCTCCTTCTCTGACCTTGCTCAAGGTGAACCTGTGTGTGTGTGTGTGTGTGTGTGTGTGTGTGTGTTCAGTGAGCAGGTTAGTGCACTTCAAAGGGAACAGGATGTCGTTATGGGACCTCACCATGAAAATGAGGCTACAGGGGGAGATTCACACACACACACACACACACACTCTCTCTCTCTCTCTCTCATACACACACGCGCGTGCACACACACCTGTCCTTGTCCTTGGTTTAGTAGAGCAAACCAGATTTCACAGATGAACAAAGTCATTATCAGTCCATTTCATAGCTTTCCATGTCTCTGCTGTCACATTGTGTTTTCATACGCATCCATGAAAATGAGGCTACAGGGGGAGATTCACACACACACACACACTCTCTCTCTCTCTCTCATACACACACGCGCGTGCACACACACCTGTCCTTGTCCTTGGTTTAGTAGAGCAAACCAGATTTCACAGATGAACAAAGTCATTATCAGTCCATTTCATAGCTTTCCATGTCTCTGCTGTCACATTGTGTTTTCATACGCATTAGACGTGTAAAGGAACGTCCGACCAAACAAACACAGAGAAATAAACCCCTGAAATGGCACAGATGCAAACAAACAAACAAACAAACAAAAAATGTTAGAAATAAAAAGCACCCCCAGATCTTTAGTGCAGGAAAGTTTCATACTAGGACTGACAATAAACAACCATTTTAAATGAGTCACATTTTGCAATGGTTATTCAAAGTCCTGAGGACAGTAGGCCTGTGACTGACTAATGTTGAATCAAATAATAAAAAATATGTATTAAAGTAACAATAATAAAACAAAAAATAAATGCTAATAATAATTACAAATTAATAAATTATTTGTACTAAAATAATTACTTGTAAAAATAATTAATTAATTGTAAAAAAAAAAATCACAAACTTTAAAAAAATAATTGTAAATTAATAAAAAAGTTTTAAAAAATAATTGCAAATTTAAAAAAAATAATTACAAATTAATAATAAAAAAATATATATTTAATGTGGAACTTTTCCACGACATTCTAATTTATTGAGATGCACCTGTATATATAAAAATTACATAAAGTATTATAATACAATTTTAGTTTTATTTAATTTGAGTGCACATTAGACAATCATGAATCTTTTGAAAATGCTTTGAAAATAAAGTTAAAAATTGAAATTTTAAGATGCATGCACACACACACCTGTCCTCGTTCTGGGTTTAGTCAAGCAAACCTGACTTCAAATCTTTCATCGTGGGACTCCTGCGCTCTGCTCTTTTCTGCTCGGCTCGTCTGGCTGTTTGTGAAGATGTTTGAATGGATTCATTTAATGTCTCAGTCATTCTGGGAAACACACACACACACACACACACACACAGATCAGAGAAACAGCGACTGCTAAACCAGCGCTGAATTTCTACAATCACTGACACAACGAGCGCTGCCTGTCTGTGGGGAATCCAGCTGCACATTCATTTCACATTTAGTGAACACAGATCAACAGATTCATAAACGCTGCCCATACTCTGCTGACGTCCCGCTCGATTAGCATGCATGTGTGCACAGGACCGGGCCCAAATTAGATGACAAACGCAGAAACAAGAACGACATCTTTGCATCATTAGTGAGGAAATCTTTAGCACCTCACAATCCGATTCTGGATTTTTTTTCTATTTTTGTCTTAATAATTAATGAGTTTACTGAATTTGAATATCAAATGTATTTGCACATTTTTATAAAAATGTCTTATATAATTATAAATTAAATTTTAACTATGACAAATAATAAATGAAATTTTTTTTTACTTATTTATTATATACCATTGTACCAAGTATAAATTAGCGATCTTAAAATGAGGGCAAAGCCTGCGCCGGTAGACAGACGTGATGTTTCAAAACTGGATGGATGGCCACCCAATATAGATCAGAGAGCTACACCTTCATGCTTGCACTTCATGATCTTAGACACGGGGCAGAATGTGGCCTAAATGTGTGCTAAAGTATGCTATTCCCCTGTGAAGGACAGGAGGTTGTGTGTTAAAAGTAGCATTTAAGAAGTCATTTATCAGCACTTATGCTTTTAGCGGCACTAGGTCTTCTGTTGGTGAAACAGGGCAAATTCGTTCTTCCTCCTACTGTGATAAATGGCTTTTTGGAATTCTTAAAGTGTACTTAATGACACCGAGGTGTCGAGTCGACATCCCCCATGCTGCTCTCAACACCACCTTAACATTATGGACACGAGGATTCCTGGAGAGAATCCCTCCTGCATGTGAAATCCATCTTCAGTGTCAAAACTGTGTCACAGAATGACATTCTCTGTGGAAATCTCGTCTAGATATCAATGCTTCGGTAATGCATTATGAAAGCATGTTTGAATCAGTCATAGCCTTCTATACTAGCACACCTACCACCATTAACTAGTCACCATAATCTACAACGTAAATATTATAAAATAGGTAACACTTTATTTTAAGGACCAATTCTCACTATTGGCTTATTAGCTTGCATATTACTAGCATTTTGTCTGTTTTTTTAGTACTTATTAAGCACATATTAATGCCTTATTCTGCTTGACCATACATTATTTTAGATCCCTTAATCCAGCCAATACCTTAACTTAACAACTACATTACTAACTATTAATAAGCAGCAAATTAGAGTTTATTGAGGGAAAACTCTTAGTTAATAGCGAATGTGTTCCCTAATCTAAAGTGTTACCAGCCACACTTCAATATAATAAAATAAAATAGCCACACTTTAAAATGTATAAATGTCAATGCATGACATAAAAAACTTAAAAATACTTAAGTGTCAACTGATTGTAATGTTTTTGGATGCTTAATTGCATGTTATTTACACTTAAATGAACATGTATTATAGTTCACATTTATATTAAATGCAGTTTAAATGCATTAATAGTGCTTTAATACCCACTTACTGTAAGTAGGACTTAAGTGCATCTTTGTATGTAATTTCATAATTACTTCTATTGTCTTTGAAATATGGTAAAAGTGTACTGCTGTGCACTGAATATACAATTTAATACATTTTCTATAATGTCATGTATGCAAATATATTTCTAACTACACAGTTGCAATGAAGTTCCAGTTTAGTAAATTTAAAATATATATTGACTTTAAATGTTATTTTGAATAACACACTAGTTGAAATAAAAACCAAATACTTTACATGTGCTTTAGGGTGTAAACCAACACATCAAAATAAGTGTAAAACACAACAAAATATTATTAAAACAATTATTTAAAATTTACTTTAAAGTAAAACGTTTAATTTGCCTTTATTACAAAGTGCACTTTTTAAAAGTGTACTAAAGTGTGTTAAAAAAAACATTCATGAAAGAGTCTCTCTTTAAGTACACTTAAGTGGTATTTTAGTTTATTATTATTACATTATTTGCAAGTACAGTGTTTTTCTTTTAGTATATGTGACCCTGGACCACAAAACCAGTCTTAAGTCGCTGGAGTATATTTGTAGCAATAGTCAAAAATACAGGTGAATCTCAATAAATTAGAATGACGTGGAAAAGTTCATTTATTTCAGTAATTCAACTCAAATTGTGAAACTTGTGTATTAAATAAATTCAATGCGCACAGACTGAAGTAGTTTAAGTCTTTGGTTCTTTTAATTGTGATGATTTTGGCTCACATTTAAATGAACTTTTCCACGACATTCTAATTTATTGAGATGCACCTGTATATATAAAAATTACATAAAGTATTATAATACAATTTTAGTTTTATTTAATTTGAGTGCACATTAGACAATCATGAATCTTTTGAAAATGCTTTGAAAATAAAGTTAAAAATTGAAATTTTAAGATGCATGCACACACACACCTGTCCTCGTTCTGGGTTTAGTCAAGCAAACCTGACTTCAAATCTTTCATCGTGGGACTCCTGCGCTCTGCTCTTTTCTGCTCGGCTCGTCTGGCTGTTTGTGAAGATGTTTGAATGGATTCATTTAATGTCTCAGTCATTCTGGGAAACACACACACACACACACACACACACACACACACACACAGATCAGAGAAACAGCGACTGCTAAACCAGCGCTGAATTTCTACAATCACTGACACAACGAGCGCTGCCTGTCTGTGGGGAATCCAGCTGCACATTCATTTCACATTTAGTGAACACAGATCAACAGATTCATAAACGCTGCCCATACTCTGCTGACGTCCCGCTCGATTAGCATGCATGTGTGCACAGGACCGGGCCCAAATTAGATGACAAACGCAGAAACAAGAACGACATCTTTGCATCATTAGTGAGGAAATCTTTAGCACCTCACAATCCGATTCCGGATTTTTTTTCTATTTTTGTCTTAATAATTCATGAGTTTACTGAATTTGAATATCAAATGTATTTGCACATTTTTATAAAAATGTCTTATATAATTATAAATTAAATTTTAACTATGACAAATAATAAATGAAATTAATAATACAATTTTAATAATACATTTTAATTAATAATAAAAAATAATAATAAATAAATAAACAATAATAATTTAATAATTTGAAAAAAAATATTACACATTGTAAAATAATTGCAAATGAATAAATCAATAATTTATTAAAAAATAATTAACATTTTTGAAAACAAAATCTAATAAATAATAAATTGAAAAATAATTTTCAAAAATAATTACAAATAAATACTAAACAACAATAAATAATATAAAAAAATAATTACATATTTTAAAAACAATTACAAATTAAAAATATATAAAAAATTGTTTAAAAAAAAACAATGAAATAATAAAAATGTTTTAAAATAATTACAAATTAATAATAAATAAAAATGATACATTGTAAAAATAACTGCAAATTAATAAATCAATAAATAATATTTAAAAATAATTAAAAAAATTTAATAAATACAGAAATATTTTTAAAAACAACAAATAAAAAAAAATTATTACAAGTTAATAATAAATCAAAACAGTTCTGTTAAGAATTGTTAACTGAGAAAATTTAAAAAAATAAATAAAGGGGAAGAAAGAAGCTACATGCAATAAACAAAAAGTGCTTTCAGTATCTGAAAGACTTTTAGACGAATGACAGTAAGGCATTTTTCTCAGCTCAACAGATTCATAAACGCTGCCCGTCCTCTGCTAACGTCCTGCACAATTAGCGTGCATGTGTGCACCGGACCGTCCTAAATTAGACGACAAACGCAGAATGTTCCTCAGTAGATTTATGCAACGAGTTTGTGACTGTGAGGAGGGCGGTTGGAGGCGATGGAGCGTGGTGCAGGATTACAGTCAGATTAGCAGATACTTGCTCAGCTGTCAGTGGGTTTGTAAGAGCTCCTGCACTTTGTCCCAAAGCTTTAAAGTGCTGCTTATGGGATTAATTAGCCATGTCGCTCACTAAAAAGTGCCATGCAGACGCTGCACAGATCCAGGTGTGACTAACAGGGATCAGACTGACAGACCGGGTCAGAGATCAGAATATAGCATGCAACCAATAGAAATGTGTCAACCAGTAGAGATTTTATACTGCAGGAAATATATTAGTGTAGACTGCTTTATTTATTCAGACTTGTTCATTTGTTATGATTTTCCATGCACATATCAGGATTTATAAATATGCATGCAAACATGTATGGACTGTCACGCACTGTAGACTTGTTCACTGGTGTAAGCAAAATAATGTAAAAATCAAGTAAATTGGATGATTTTAAACTCTATTTACCAATTTGATATACAAATTTAGATTAAATATGCCATTATCATTAATGGGAGTTAATTATCCATGAAATCATTATCCGAAACAAAAAAAGAAAATGTATTTATTGCAGTATAAATATAATGGTCTGCAAGAAAATCAGTGCATTTTATGCATCAGTGCCTATATATGAATTTAAATGGAAATATTTGTATTTTAAACAGTCCTGCAGACCATTACATTTACACTGCAAATAAATAAATAGATAAATAAATAAATAAATGTGTGTTTATGGGTGACGAAAGTCACGGCGAGGTCCTCGGGAAGGCGATGTCTGCACTGGTGGTCCAAGAGTGCCATCTCTGGCTCAATCTGGCAGAGATGAGAGATGTCGACAAAGCACGCTTTCTCGACGCTCCTGTCTCCCAGGTTGGGCTGTTCGGCGACACTGTCGAGGACTTTGCCCAACCGTTCTCGGCAGTAAAGAAGCATACCGAGGCCATCCAGCACATCCTCAGCCTGCTCGTCGCCGTGGGCGCCTTCCTGCATCCTCCTGCGTCCTCCAGAGCCGCTCTGCCCTGTGCTAAAACTACATTAAGTCCAGTGTGTCGAGTCTCTCGCAGGAGTGCGGTGCCCCCCGTGTCCCAGCCGGCCACAAAGTCGTCTAAGAAGTTGATGAAGCGGCCCTGACATTGGCAACCCAGAGATGTGGGAAGCTGCTCTTTCTCAGCAGACGGCAGAGACGGCGCCACTCCTTCCCCCGGAGGAGGGCCGGGTGGAGAATCTTCAGTTTTCAATTGTTTCTGTTCCCACATTTTCAAAGAAAGAGCAATTTACTTTTCCTCCGGGTTCTCAGGCCTGTGGGCTGACAGTGAGGGATGCGCCGCTTCCTCACTCTCGCCCACGATCCCCCCCTTTGCCAGCAGCCTAGAAGCTGCGGTTGGGAGATGCATTGCCTCTCCACGCAGCTCTGGCCAGTCCCTCTGGGGACACGGGGAGTTCTGCTGTGATCAGCCAGAACACGAGGCCTTCTGGCCTATCCTGATCGACTCCCCTCCACTGCACCACCGCAGGTGTGTCGATTGTTCCTTTGGTGCCACTCGTACAGAGTTTGGGGGCGTGGCTTGCGCTGCATCCAGCCCCAGGATTGGTTTGCAGCGGTCGACCTGAAGGATGCTTACTTTCATGTCTCGATTCTCCCTCGACACAGGCCGTTCCTACGGTTTGCGTTCGAGGGTCGGGCATGGCAGTAGAGGGTCCTCCCCTTCGGGCTGTCCCTGTCCCCCCACGTCTTTACGAAGGTTGCGTTACAGGGAAGTGGCCATCAGGATTCTCAACTATATCGACGACTGGCTCATTATGGCCTGGTCGTGAGAACAGTTGTGCGATCACAGGGACCTGGTGCTCCGGTACCTCAGCCAGTTGGGGCTTTGGGTCAACTGGGAAAAGAGCAAGCTCTCCCCTGTTTAGAGAATCTCTTTTCTTGGTGTGGAGTTAAACTCAGTGAGTATGACGGCATGACTCACCAACGAGCGTGCCCAGTCAGTGCTGGAATGCCTGAGTTCCTTCAGAGGCATGACAGTGGTACCACTGAAACACTTTCAGAGGCTCCTGAGGCATATGGCATCCACAGCCGCAGTCACGCCGCTCGGATTGCTCCATATGAGACCACTTCAGCACTGGCTACACTCCTGAGTCCCGAAGTGGGCATGGTGCCGTGGTACAAATCGTGTCCCCATCATACCGACATGTTGCCGCCTATTCAGCCCCTGGTTGGACCTTGCTTTATCACGGGCCGGGGTGCCCTTAGGATAAGTGTCCAGGCATGTCGTTGTCACGACGGATGCCTCCAGTACTGGCTGGGGCGCTACATGGAATGGGCAGGCAGCCTCGGGGCTCTGGACTGGGCCCCGACTGTTTTGGCACATCAATTGCCTAGAGCTGTTGGCAGTGCATCCCTGGCGCATCCCCCTGAGACAGGACCTGCTCTCTCGGGGGCTCGGCACCATTTGGCACCCACGTCCAGACCTGTGGAACCTCCACGTGTGGCTCCTGGATGGGACGCGGCAGACCTAGCTGATCTGTCACCTGTGGTGGTTAACACGATCACTCAGGCTAGAGCTCCCTCTACGAGGCAAGTCTATGCTCTGAAATGGAGTCTGCTCATGAACTGGTGTTCTTCTCGCCGAGAAGACCCCCGAAGATGCATGATTGGAGTAGTGCTTTCTTTCCTGCAAGAAAGGTTGGAGCGTAGGCTGTCACCCTCCACCTTGAAAGTGTATGTAGCTGCTTCTGCAGCACATCACGATGCAGTGGACGGCCGGTCCCTGGGAAAGCACAATCTCATCGTCAGGTTCCTGAGGGGTGCCAGAAGGTTAAATCCTCCTAGACCACCCCTGGTGCCCTCCTGGGACCTCTCTATTATCCTGGCAGAACTTCAGAGGGGTCCCTTTGAGCCGCTTGATTCAGTCAAGCTTAAGTTCCTGTCTGCTAAGACAGCGCTCCTGACCGCGCTCACTACCATCAAGAGGGTCGGGGACCTCCAAGCATTTTCGGTGAGCGAGTGCCTTGTGTTCGGTCCGGCCTACTCTCACATTGTCCTGAGACCCCAGCCTGGATACGTGCCCAAGGTTCCCACCACTCACTTCCGAGATCAGGTGGTGAACCTGCAAGCACTGCCCTCGGAGGAGGCAGATCTAGCCCTTACGATGCTGTGTCCCGTAAGAGCATTGCGCATATACGTAGACCGAACCCGGAGCTTTAGAAGCTCTGAGCAGTTCTTTGTCTGCTACGGAGGTCAGCAGAAAGGGAAGGCTGTCTCCAAGCAGAGGTTGGCCCACTGGATAGTGGATGCCATCGCCTTGTCGTACCAATCGTGCCCCCTGGGGGTGAGGGCTCACTCCACACGGAGTGTTGCCTCCTCCTATGGACTGCCTCTCTGGCAGACATCTGTAGAGCTGCAGGCTGGGCGACACCGAACACCTTCGCAAGATTCTACAGTCTCCGCGTTGAGTCAGTTTTTTCCCGTGTGTTGGGTAACAGGTAATCAGCGGGAAGAGCTGGCCGGTGTCACGCTTGCTGTGCTATTCCCCCTCACCTGGGGATGTGAGTGCCTTTCTCCTCCTCCAGTAAGCTCCCCGGACGGCGAACCCTGGCGGAGTATCCTCCAGCCCCCTCGGCAGTCAGACTGGGCGGAGCAGTCTGACGCCAGGCTCAGTATCGGTGTTAGCTTGCCCAGGTCTCCAGTCAGCCCCTGTACTGGGCTAGGTGTCCATATGGCTTGATTCCCTGCGGTAAGGTTTCCTTCTCGGAAGCCCCAGAGACCCATTCCATATGTAGTACTGCCCCAGGCCTGGGTCAGTCCATATGAGAATCTCCACATGTTACCTCCCTACGGGTAGGGTGTGGCCTCCGTAGCGCACTTTTCTCGGGAAAGCTTGCTTCCCCATCGTTTCTGCCTAAGCTGTAACAACAAATCGGAAAGATTTGATGCAATCTTTCATTAAAGGTCGAAATCCCTTCTGTTAAGAAATTTCTGTGGGGAAAGGAACAGCGGCTTGGCTATCTCCAGCAGTGATGTGTTCATCCTGCGGGTACCAAGGTCAGCGAATTTGCGCTGGGGCGGTGGGAAGGTTACGACCTTTGCGTAGCGTTTGTCTGACATGCGCCCGCTTGCCAACATTGGCTGCGCCATGGGATTGTGACGGGGTTCAGGTTGTGGCGCTTTCCAGGGCCCCATAATGTCGATCACGACATAACTCGTAGTGAACAACAGATAGGGATCGTCTCGTTTACGTACGTCACCCTCGTTCCCTTGCCACAACCTCAAACCATCGCTGGCGGCCAGGGATAAGTTCTCGGCTCCTCAGTGTAAAACCTGAAGAGTGGATGCACCTGTCACCTATTTATACCCGTATGCACGGGGAGTGGCTCAGGTATGCAAAATCCACTAGTCAAATTTCATTGGCGTTTTCTCTTGAAGTCAGAGATGATTGGGGCTCCTAAGTGAATCCCCATAATGTCGATCACGACATAACGTCTCCGTTCCCTCAGAGGGTTACGTACGTAACAGAGACATTATGCATAGTAAAACTAGCCATTGTAAGCTTCATATATGTACAGTTTTGCAAATCTGAAAACTTGTGTACACGTGAAATCTGCCTTTTGTGCTTGTTTTTAGGATGAAATCTACATTTTATACTGTCCATGAGGTCTCTGATCTTTTGGTGTCTGTCTATGAAGTTCCAAACAAAAATAATCAAAAGAGATGAACTCATGCTTATTTAATACAGAAAGTATTTGGTTCACTGAATTGACAGTGACATGAAGTTATCAGTCAGAGCGGTTCTGGTTTTGCCTGAAGGACGGAGGATATTTCAGGAAGTCTGTCGAATCAAAGCCCACGGTCATAAGCGGTCAACGGGACTAAACACAAACCTCCCACCAGCAAACACTTGACTGAAATCTCAAAGAGAGAGTTAGACGAGTCCTCGCCGTCAACCATAATACAACACCCACTGGAAATCCTGATAATACCAGCGAACCGGTTCAAACCGGACCAGACCAGCTCAGATTAACCAGCTGGTTAGTGTCGGCTTCAGATGAACAGAGCATGAAACTAGAAAACACTTATGAAAGCCAGCCTGAGCACTACGCAAAAGTCTTTGAGACTTTTATGTATGCAAATGCATTTCCGCATTGTGAGACACTTACTAGCAAATAAACCTTGCTGAAAAAAAATAAACCTGCTAACATGTTCCACAAACCAGCATGTCTACCGGTTTGCCCAGCAGGGCTCCTAATTTATTAATGAATTTATAAAAGAAAGTTGAGCAAAAAGTCTTCTGACAATAAAACGTGTTCTTGACCGTAAAACGACTTTAAAAAAAACAAAATTCAGTGAATCTCTATCAGGGTTATTATAGTTTACTAAAACTAAAACCATCATTCATTCATTCATTCATTCCTTCAGTTAACATTTATTTTATTTCAAATAATACAAATTATTTTATATTTATTATTTTAGTATATATATATATATATATATATATATATATATATATATATATATCCTCT
>NW_015505560.1:779923-799977 GCF_001515645.1 Sinocyclocheilus grahami | reverse complement strand
GGGAGTGGCTCAGGTATGCAAAATCCACTAGCCAAATTTCATTGGCGTTTTCTCTTGAAGTCAGAGATGATTGGGGCTCCTAAGTGAATCCCCATAATGTCGATCACGACATAATGTCTCCGTTCCCTCAGAGGGTTACGTACGTAACAGAGACGTTATGCATAGTAAAACTAGCCATTGTAAGCTTCATATATGTACAGTTTTGCATATCTGAAAACTTGTGTGCACGTGAAATCTGCCTTTTGTTCTTGTTTTTAGGATGAAATCTACATTTTATACGGTCCATGAGGTCTCTGATCTTTTGGTGTCTGTCTATGAAGTTCCAAACAAAAATAATCAAAAGAGATGAACTCATGCTTATTTAATACAGAAAGTATTTGGTTCACTGAATTGACAGTGACATGAAGTTATCAGTCAGAGCGGTTCTGGTTTTGCCTGAAGGACGGAGGATATTTCAGGAAGTCTGTCGAATCAAAGCCCACGGTCATAAGCGGTCAACGGGACTAAACACAAACCTCCCACCAGCAAACACTTGACTGAAATCTCAAAGAGAGAGTTAGACGAGTCCTCGCCGTCAACCATAATACAACACCCACTGGAAATCCTGATAATACCAGCGAACCGGTTCAAACCGGACCAGACCAGCTCAGATTAACCAGCTGGTTAGTGTCGGCTTCAGATGAACAGAGCATGAAACTAGAAAACACTTATGAAAGCCAGCCTGAGCACTACGCAAAAGTCTTTGAGACTTTTATGTATGCAAATGCATTTCCGCATTGTGAGACACTTACTAGCAAATAAACCTTGCTGAAAAAAAATAAACCTGCTAACATGTTCCACAAACCAGCATGTCTACCGGTTTGCCCAGCAGGGCTCCTAATTTATTAATGAATTTATAAAAGAAAGTTGAGCAAAAAGTCTTCTGACAATAAAACGTGTTCTTGACCGTAAAACGACTTTAAAAAAAACAAAATTCAGTGAATCTCTATCAGGGTTATTATAGTTTACTAAAACTAAAACCATCATTCATTCATTCATTCATTCCTTCAGTTAACATTTATTTTATTTCAAATAATACAAATTATTTTATATTTATTATTTTAGTATATATATATATATATATATATATATATATATCCTCTAGTTGCCATGGAAATAATTCTCAAAATCTTTTAGTTTAACTTAAAACTAAAATAACTATTACTAAAATATAAATTAATACAACTATATAGACATAAGAAAAAGTATTTTGGTACAACAGATGTTGTTTTTAAATGTGATTTATAACTGAACTTGAACTTGAACTTGAATATAAATGAAAATATTTATAATGGATGCACTGTTTTTGAACATTTTTCTTTCAAACTATTGCATTAACACTGCAATAAAAATTATGCATCGCTAAACATGAAATCAAACGAAGGGAAAAAAGGATGAGAATCTGACAGAATTTGAATTTGTCTTTTGACAGTAAAACAATAAAAAGAACAATTTCAGAGAAGCTCTTCAAATGCAATGACTCTAAATCGTATCTGTAACATTATGTCACGGATAAACATGGAATTAAAAAGGAAGAAAGCAGCACTGAGGCTGTTCTTCTGCAGGAGTCGTCTGTGACAGATGGACGCTCCCGCTCTCCGCTGGCAGTGATTGGCAGCTCTTGCGCAGGTTGGGTTCAGACAGGATTTATTTCTAGAAGACTGCCGTGTCACTGTGTTCTCTGTTTGTAGACTGGCATGTGGGAATGAGATGGTAATATCAGCGTGAACCTTGATCTGAAACGCTCCGTCTGTCGGATTCACGTAGACGGTCATGTGACGTCTGAGGTCAAAGGTCAATCGTTTAGAGTACTGACATCAGTGTTGGATAAAGCATTGCATTTTTTTGCACAACTTGTGCTACTCAAACTAAAATAGAAATGTTGCCTTGGCAACTAACTGAAATGAGTTTAAGTACTAAAATCACTCAAATGAAATTTAAAATAAAATATTTAATAAATAGAAAAAAAAAATTAAATGACAAAAGCACATAACATAAATACTAAAACCTAAGATTAAAACAAAAATGAAAATATAAAAAGGCAAGCTAATTCAAAATAATATTGATATGATAATAAAAATATGAATATGAGATGAAAAACTTCAACTTAAAAGACCTGAACTAAAATTAGAAATATTGCCTTGGTAACTAAATAAAATAAATAAGTTGAAGTTGAAGCACTAAAATTACTAAAACTGAAATTTAAAATAAAATATTAAAAATATATAAAATAAATGACGAAAGCATATAACAAAAATATTAAAATCTAAATTGAAATAAATAAAAAAAGAAAACCGAAAAATAAAAGCTCATTCAAAATAATACAGGTATATGATAAAAATATAACAAATGTTCTTTAAAATATAAAAATGAATCAGTGTTGACCTTTCACTTTAGCTGGGTTTCCCCAAAAAAGCTAATAATTCATTCAATTTAAAAAATCAAAATGAAACGCTTACTAAAAGAGATTAAATATTTGATTTGTTATCTGCATGTCATGCGACTATTAACAGGCATCAGAAAACCATTACCATGCAAATGTTTTGAAATATTAACTTTTTATTTTTAATATTATTATTATTTTATTGATTTTACCTTGTTAAAAAACGGAAACAAATACCAGAACCAACTCAAACTAGACTGAGGAGAAAAAAATGTAAATAAAGATAAATAAAATAATAATAAAAAATTTAAAACAATAATAATATACGTAGCATATGTCTTCTAAAGCCCAGGGTAATATTAGATGTTTAATATTATTAAAATATTAAAACCTCAGTCGATATTAGGTTGGATAAAAAACATTCGGGAAACCCTGAACTAGCAGATCTGATGTTGACATGTGAACGAAAGTTAATAGTTGGTCAATAAATGAAGCATGAATCCACATGTGGGCCTTTTCACTGCATTTAGAGAATCTCTGCATAGACTTCACATGCACATCTTTAAGTATCAATGCATGACTTGCATCTGAATAAACAAAACTCCATCTCAATATCTCCAGCAACAGATGCAGTCGAAACGGCTTTACATGCTAGTGACGAGCAGCTCGAACAGGTCGGGTCCTTCATCAGAGCCTGAAGACATGAGCATCAATAGATGGAGTTTAGAGATACGACTGTCTGATTCAATCTTCAGCGCTGGAGATAAACTCCGATCCCGTATCTGGATAATGTCCAGTGCACTACAGCTGCTGTGCAAAAAGACTATTAGCCTTACAGCGTTTAGCCCTCCGTGCCGTTTGTGCTGAAACCTAATTAAATGCTGTAAACGAGCGCTTATTTAAATGAGAGGGTGGGCAGCAGAAAGCATCACAAAGAAAGACTTCATTACCCGGGTGTGTTGACAGGCGTCGTTTATCACCAAAGCAGTTCATTACCACTCGCTAACATGACTTTTAATCAAAATAAATTATTTTAGAATAAATTTAAGAAAAACACTGGCTAATTATTCGCTGTATAAATATGACACGGACATAAATAAATGTTTATGCAACAAAGAAAGGCTGTTATGCTACAAAACTTAAGAAAAGACAGAATGCACTAAAAAAATGGGTTTGGATTTACTTTGAAACGACTTTTGATCAGAAATTGCTGGCAATTTAAAATTGAATTAACTGAATCAAACTTGAAAGTTGAAAGATTGAAGTCGTATTTTCTTGTAAAACGTACTCCAATAATTTTGGTTTTATTTACAGTTTTGAAAAATAAAACACTTTGATTGAAGCATTTATATATAATGCATTATAAACATAATTTTAATGCATTAATTATGCCTTGTATTGCACCTTATAATGCACTGTATGATCTAATGAAATACATTATAATACTTATAAATTCATTTTTACACCTTTAGAAAGCATAATGCAATAAAATGCATGACAAACAAACAATTTCAGATGTATTGAGCAAATATTATAATGCATTTTAGGAAAAGATGTAATGCATTATACATTAAAGACCTTTATAATGCATTATATCTCATAATTCTGAGTTTATATCTCATAATTTTGAGTTTACATCCATAATTCTGAGTTCATATCATGATTCTGAGTTTATATCTCATAATTCTGAGTTTTTATCTCATAATTGTGTTTTTATCCATATGTTTGTGTTTATATCTCATACAGGTGCATCTCAATAAATTAGAATGTCGTGGAAAAGTTCATTTATTTCAGTAATTCAACTCAAATTGTGAAACTCGTGTATTAAATAAATTCAATGCACACAGACTGAAGTAGTTTAAGTCTTTGGTTCTTTTAATTGTGATGATTTTGGCTCACATTTAACAAAAACCCACCAATTCACTATCTCAACAAATTAGAATATGGTGACATGCCAATCAGCGAATCAACTCAAAACACCTGCAAAGGTTTCCTGAGCCTTCAAAATGGTCTCTCAGTTTGGTTCACTAGGCTACACAATCATGGGGAAGACTGCTGATCTGACAGTTGTCCAGAAGACAATCATTGACACCCTTCACAAGGAGGGTAAGCCACAAACATTCATTGCCAAAGAAGCTGGCTGTTCACAGAGTGCTGTATCCAAGCATGTTAACAGAAAGTTGAGTGGAAGGAAAAAGCGTGGAAGAAAAAGATGCACAACCAACCGAGAGAACCGCAGCCTTATGAGGATTGTCAAGCAAAATCGATTCAAGAATTTGAGTGAACTTCACAAGGAATGGACTGAGGCTGGGGTCAAGGCATCAAGAGCCACCACACACAGACGTGTCAAGGAATTTGGCTACAGTTGTCGTATTCCTCTTGTTAAGCCACTCCTGAACCACAGACAACGTCAGAGGCGTCTTACCTGGGCACCTGTAATTCTGAATTTATATCATGATTCTGAGTTTATATCTCGCAATTCTGAGTTTATATCTTGCAAAAAAAAGTTGCAATTTTATATTTGGTAACACTTCACAATAAGGTTCCATTAGTTAATGTTAGTTAATGTATTAACTAACATGAACAAACAATGAACGATACATTTATTACTTTATTCATCTTTGTTAATGTTAATGAAAATACAGTGGTTCATTGTTAGTTCATGTTAATTCATAGAGCATTAACTAATGTTAACAAGCACGACTTTTGATTTTAATAATGCATTAGTAAATGTTGAAATTAACATTAACTAAGATTAATAAATACTGTATTGTAAGTATTGTTCATGCTTAGTTCATGTTAACTAAAGTAGTTAACTAATGTCAACTAATGAACCTTATTGTAAAGTGTTACCTTAGATTTTTCTTCCATGGCAGAAAGGAGCTTCCATAGAACATAACTGTATTTGGGATCCTGAAATAGAACTGACAGCCGTCTTCTGCTGCTGTGTGAATGCAGTCCATGAAAATCACAGAAATGTATGAAGCTCAAGGCCAAGAACACAACAGACGGGAAACACAATAATGCGATTCGTTCGACTGGGTAAAAGACGACAGCGCTGCGATTGTCATCAGGCAGCTCTGAGGAAACAACAATGCATCTGCTGAAGCTAATTTACTGCTCAGCACAAAACTCATAAAGAGGACCAGGCTGGAAGAGAGATGGACTGATTGAAAGACGGAAGAGAAAATGAGCAGATCCAGCGAGAGATGGAGAGGAGAAACAGAAAGCGTGAAAGATGGAGGAACAGGAATGAATGCGTGACCCGCTGCGAGTCCGGCAGAAGAACCAGAGAATTAAAGCCGCTCGTCTCTTATTGAAACAATACAAGCTCAGCATCAGCAGGAAAACAGACGGAGAGAAAAAATGGAAACACATTATGGATATGTAGCAGTGATTTGAGTATTAAAGACAGTAGTGCTGTTTTCTGATAAGTCACAAAAGCCAGACTGATTGATTACATCAGGATTTCCCAAACTGCGGTTTGTGAGGGAACTACAAGGGTTTGTGAGTTGCAGAAAAGCTAATACTGAATCAAATCATAAAAATGTCAAATCAAAAGAAATTATTCTAATATAAAAATGTGACTTAAAAAATTACTTAAATAATAAAAATGTAAAATTAATAATAATAATTCATAAAATGTATAAATAATTTACTTTAAAATAAAAAACACTTAAAAATGAATACAAATAAAACATTTAAATAAACTATTTTAAAACATTAGACACCTACAAAAAAATGTAAATTAAAATTAAAATGATTTTATCATAAAATAACTTATCAAAATAAAACTTACAAAAAATTTATTAAGTCAAATTAAAATAAATGTTACAATTAAAACACTAAAAATGAACTATATATACAACATAAAGTTAACAAATTATTTTCAAATTAAACAAAAATGGTAAACTAAGTCATAAAAATGTCAAATTCAAATACATTATTTTAAAATGAAAGCAAATCAAGATAAAACAAAAATGTGTGGAAATCCACGGATTGCATCATTCACTATTGTGCATAATTATGGCAATAATTCAGTACTACGGTATTCATCAGAGCACCACAGTACACTGTCAAATAATTTTTAATCAATACTTTCATGACGGTTTACAGTGATAACTAAAAATCCTTAAAATTATAAATGTAATTGAAAATGAAAATTCCATAATTCCACTGTATTATAAATAAAACAAGAAAGAAAAATCAACTAAATTCGAGATGTACTCTATGAAATGTATTTTTTATTTTTTTTTCAAAATTTTGCTTTTCATTTCATTTTAAGGAGGCTTAGATATTTTTACTGAAAAACAAGACAAAACGGACTTAAGAAATTCTAAGTACTGTTGTCTAGAACAAAACACTATTATAAAAACCCCATAATGTCTACAAACAGCACAGAAGTGTCAGGGTCGTAGGTTTGAACTCGTACTGTTCTCTTAAACATGTTGCTTTGGATGAAAGCACCTCCCAAATGCATCATATGTAAATAAAGCGCTCAGCTGCAGAAGGTCCTGCTAGTTTAGTTCTGCAGCAGCGCAACTGTGCAGCCGTATGAAATGCTTGCGACTGATTGATTGTGCCTGGCTGAAACGGCAGGGAGCTACACACTACAATGAAGAGACATGCCTGAATCCGGCCGGAGTTTACAAACACACAGCGAGAGGAGACACTCGAAAACCACACAGCTGTCGTCAGCGCTCGTGACTCGCTTCACACCTCAGAATCAAATCCTCCTCCATCACTGGAACACATGAAAGGCCACTTCCCGTCACAGACACGACACGTTCACTCCTAACACAACCGTCATCCGCATAACGCTGCTGATAAAGAGATCATGCACCGAAAGATCTCCGAAATGACACAGTGATAAAACAAGATGTGCTAATTGTATTCATCAGCCTCTGAATTTTGCATGAGACGACAGAACTGAGAGATGCTGGTCGTTATGTAATACAAGACTCAATCCTATAAAACAGCCTCGATTTCAAGAACAATGGACTTTAGCCATGAATATTCATACCTTTTAATACATACAGTAGCAGTCAAAAGTTTGGAATAATCTTGCTTTTTTAATGATTTTTAAAGAAGTCTCTTCTGCTAACCAAGGCTGCATTTATTTGATCAAAAATACAGTAAAAATTGTGAAATATTATTGTAATTTAAAATAGCAGTTTTCTATGTGAATATCTGTTAAACTGTAATGTATTTCTGTGATGTGCAGCTGTATTTTCAGCATCATTACTCCAGTCTTCAGTGATCTTCAGAAATCAGTATAATATGCTGATCTGCTGCTCGAGAAACATTTCTGATTATTATCAATGTTGAAAACAGTTGCGCTGCACAAAAAATTTGTGGAAACTGATACATTTGATTTTTTTCAGGATTCACTGATGAACGGAACGTTCAAAAGAACAGCATTTATTTGAAATAGAAGTCTTTTGCATAATTTTAAATGTCTTTACTTTCACTTTTGATCAATTTAATTCGGCCCCCCAAACTTTTTCATGGTTTCCAGGAATAAATCACATTTGAAAATATATTCAGATTTGAAATTGTAATTACACATCATAATATTACTGTTTTTACTTGATCAAATAAACACATGATGTGAAATGATTTCCTTAATTTGTCACTGATGTGTTCATTCATTCATCTGTTTGTATGCATTTGGCCTCAGGTTTCCAATGCTTTTGGAAAACGGGATCAATGATTTCAGTATTTTAATATATTTACAATTACAGTTTTTGTGCTTTGGAATTTTATTTTTTGCATTGCATGTTCACTTTAATTTTAGCTAAAGTTTTAGTTATTTTCTTGTTCAAGCTCTGATCAAACACACACTGGGTTGCAGCAGGTACGTGAGTTCTGGATTCAAATGCACAAATCCCAATTCCATTAGAGCCGGAATAAGTTTCCGATCCTTTCCGATCTCAGAAATCCTTGAAACCTGCTCTGCTTCTGGAGGTGACAGGCAGAACGGAGCAGTCGCCGTCATGTCAGCGCTGGCTTTGTTCTATTATTCAAAGCATATGCATCAAACCAATACAGACACGTCTTCATCAGAACGAATCTAACAGTAGATGCAGGGACTCCCAAAGCGATTTCTCTGAATAAACACTCATAAATATTTAAGCGTGCCGACGCTTTAAATAAAGACAGAGTTTGAGTAAATAACACGGATGCCTCTTTAGTCTTTAGTCTACTCGATTGGACTTCACATACAAGCAGAGATGCATGCACACACACACACGCTCACACATGACAAGAGCCAAACCACATCAGTCAGAGAGTGAAACACAGACAGATAGGACAGGGTTAAAGGACAAACTGTGTGCAGAGGAGAACACACACTTCTGCACCGATGAACCAAATAACACGGATGCCTCTTTAGTCTTTAGTCTACTCGATTGGACTTCACATACAAGCAGAGATGCATGCACACACACACACGCTCACACATGACAAGAGCCAAACCACATCAGTCAGAGAGTGAAACACAGACAGATAGGACAGGGTTAAAGGACAAACTGTGTGTGCAGAGGAGAACACACACTTCTGCACCGATGAACCGTGCGTTTCTGAAACACAATTGAGATCATGTGCTCGACTGTGCATTAAAGCAGTCAAAGACTCACTCACATCGGCCTCGCTTCACAATAAACTCATGTCTGAACGTTAAAGATATTCCAGAATAGATTCAATGCACCTGCACTGAAAATTAAACTGGTGTAGGATTTACATTGAAACAATTTTCACTTAGAAATTACTAGTAAATTTCACAAAGAAGCAATACATTGAAATGAATTAGACCTTTTGAAGTAGAAAGACTGAAATGTTTTTATTGTAAAACATACTCCAATAATCAATAAACAGTGTTATTTTAGTACCAGTGAGATACTATTATAGTTTTTATTAAGTTTAATTTGAATGGTTTTTTCTGTTTTTAAGTTTTCTGCAAAGTTTTACTAATTACGTTGTCTGATTTCATAATTTGCATTAGTAATGTTTATCTTTATTTTAGTTTTAGTTATTTTAGTACATCAAATTAAAAGTAATGGAAAATTAGATTTTGTTTCCCTCTTTATACAATTTGTTAAGAAATAGAAAAAGTGGAACGTTAAATATACAGACTGTGAATCAATCCCTGATGTGAATCGTTTTAATTATTTTTTGTAATTAATGTAATTGTCTTGTTACTTTATTACCATTATTGTTTTATTTATTCAATTATTATGTTTATATGTGTATGTACATGGATTCTTTGACAAAATGTAATAAAAACAGAATTAAAAAAAGAACATGAGAAATGTTGCCATGGCAACTAGCTGAAATTAAGGTTACATTTTTATATATTTTATTTTATTTTAGTTAAAGTTTATTTTATTTCAAGCAATGGAAGTTTTTTGTTGTTATTTTTAAAGATTTTTGTTTTATTTAAAAACTAATAATAATTACTACAATAACTCTGAATTACTTACTACTTCAATTATTTCAGATAAAACAATAAAACTTTTTTTGTGTGTTATAACATATATCAGTATTCATCTGCTCTGAAAACCATAATTACAGACACTTTTTTGTATTTTTTTATATTTTATTTTATTTCAGTTAAAGTTTATTTTAAGTATATTTTTTATGGTTTTAGTTTCAGTTAACTATAAAAACTCTGATTTAAAAAAGCACACATACACTGATTGTTTACATAGAAACTGGATAATAGTTTAGTTAGACGAACAGACTGAAGTATTGCTAGTTTTACTTGATCTTAGTGCTGCGTTCAACACTATAGATCATGACATACTCATAGATCGATTACAAAACTATACAGGTATTCAAGGGCAGGCTTTAAGATGGTTTAGATCCTACCTGTCCGATCGCTACCACCTTGTTCATTTAAATGGGGAGTCATCTCAATTATCACCAGTAAAATATGGAGTGCCACAAGGATCTGTCCTAGGTCCTCTGCTATTTTCGATATACATGTTGCCCCTTGGTAATATTATTAGAAAATATGGGATTAGTTTCCACTGTTATGCCGATGATACTCAACTATATATCTCAACAAGACCAGATGAAACTTCTAAATTATCTAAGCTAACAGAGTGTGTTAAAAATGTAAAAGATTGGATGACCAATAATTTTCTCCTATTAAATTCAGATAAGACATAGATATTACTTATTGGACCAAAAGACAATTTGCAACTAGACGGATGTATGGTTACTTCCTCTACAGTCAAAAATATGGGTGTTATATTAGATAGCAACTTGTCTTTTGAAAAACATATTTCCCATGTTACAAAAACAGCATTCTTCAATCTTAGAAATATTGGCAAGTTACGAAACATGTTACCCGTTTCTGATGCAGAAAAGCTAGCTTCAGTCTGGATCCAGAACACCTGAGAAGAGATGATGCCAACCCCTCAGAGGACCTCAGATGATGCCAACCCTGAAACAACATACAGAACTACCACATTTTGCTATAAGTTTGATTGCATCATATAATAATTGCTGTTAATAGTGTTGATTGTCTGTTTGATTACGGCTTTAATTTATTTTTCCGTACATTTCTGCCATATGTACATTAACTGACAGTCACCACTGATAAGCTACCACTAAATATTGTAGAAACTTAATTTGCTGTAAAGTTGCTTTGCAATGATTTGTATCGTGAAAAGCGCTATACAAATAAACTTGAATTGAATTGAATTGAACGTGTAAGGAGCGGCATAACGGTGAGTTTCTCTGTTTGTGTGAACTGTCCCTTTAAGAAAGCATGTTTGTTTTGTAGGTTAGTGAATCTGCTTCTCCGTCTTTAATTTGTCACTCTTCTCTTTCCCAGGGAAACGCCAGGCTGCTCCAGATCCTCTTTTCCTTCTTCTGTGAGTCATGAAATTATGATGGGACTCAAAACCAAAATCTGATTCGTCCCCTTCACGCATGGCGATGAATAATTCAGTGCTTTTTCTCTCAAAATTATAATCATGGAGTCTGTTCATAGTGCCATTTGGGATATTTTAGTGCAGAGAGCATCACAGCTGCCCTCAGCATCGCTCTCTGTGTTTTACCGCGGTGCTTCTCTCCGTTTTGAACCGGACGCCGAGTCTGAATGTGTGAGATCGGTTTGGGTGGTTTATGGGAGGATGTGAGCGGTAGAGACACATTTCTCATTGTTGAAGAATAAACAGTCATCTCAAAAGTATTCAGACACTTAATAACCACATATGTGACCCTGGAGCACAAAACCAGTCTTAAGTGTCAATTTTTCAAAATTGAGATTTATGCATCACCTGAAAGCTGAATAAATTGATTTCTTGAAAAAGCTTTCATTGATGTATGGTTTGTTAGGATAGGACAATATTTGGCCGAGATACAACTATTTGTTCTTAGTTCTATTGTTATAAGTTCTTAGCAATGCATATTACTAATCAAAAATTAAGTTTTGATATATTTAAGGGGAGGAAATTTACAAAATATCTTCATGGATCATGATCTTATTTTTGGCATAAAAGAAAAATTTATAATTTTGAGCCATACAATGTATTTTTGGCTATTGCTACAAATATCCCCCAGCGACTTAACACTGCTTTTGTGCTCCAGGTTCACATATAAACCATCTGAACCTCACAAAGCATGTCTAATTCTGTATCTGCAGGATCACAAAGTCAAACAATACTGTTTAACACTACATCTACTGTTAAATGTTTTCTAAAGAAGCCTCTTCTGTTCATCAAGGTTGCATTTATTTGAACAAAAATAAAGTAAAAACAGTAAAATTGTGAAATATTAATACAATTTAAAATACCTGCTTTCTATGTGAATATATTGGAAAAATGAATTTATTAATGTCATGCAAAGCTGAATTTTCAGCATCATTACTCCAGTCGTCACCTGATCCTTCAGAAAACATTAACGTATATGAACACTACCATCCACAAGTTTGGGGTAAAATAAAAATTAAAATAATTCATCAAGGACGCAATTAATTGATCAAAAGTGACAGTAAAGACATTTATAATGTTATAAAAGATTTCTATCTCAAATAAATGCTGTTCTTTTGAGATCCCGAAACATTTAATGTATCACAGTTTCCACAAAAAATTTTCAACATTGATAATAATCAGAAATGTTTCTTGAGCAGCAAATCAGCATATTATACTGATTTCTGAAGATCATGTGACACTGAAGATATCATTGATATTCACATAGAAAACAGTTCTTTTGCTTTATAATAATATTTCACTATTTTTACTGTATTTTTGATCAAACAAATGCAGCCTTGGTGAGCAGATGAGCAGACGTCTGCCAATATTTTTAATTTGGATTCATTTTGAATTGATTCATTGAAACGGACAGTTTGAACTGACTCAATCAATGAATCAATTACCAACTCTAACACTGCAAAACAATTAAGGATCATGAAACTAGTCTAACGACACACTCCTTAGGAAAATTAACAGCCAAAAGAAAAGCACATAAAACTGATTGTAATATTAACAGTGTTGCTTCATTTTATATCACTGCAAATTCATGATGAGATGCACAAGAGAAAAGAAAAACGTGAACTCAATCACACATCTCCATCACTTATTTCTGTTTTCTAACTGTATCGTGTTTGTCATGGCATCTAGACCTGCTGTAGTGTGTGTGTGTGTGTGTGTGTGTGAGTGTGAGTCAGTTTCCACAAAAAATTTTCAACATTGATAATAATCAGAAATGTTTCTTGAGCAGCAAATCAGCATATTATACTGATTTCTGAAGATCATGTGACACTGAAGATATCATTGATATTCACATAGAAAACAGTTCTTTTGCTTTATAATAATATTTCACTATTTTTACTGTATTTTTGATCAAACAAATGCAGCCTTGGTGAGCAGATGAGCAGACGTCTGCCAATATTTTTAATTTGGATTCATTTTGAATTGATTCATTGAAACGGACAGTTTGAACTGACTCAATCAATGAATCAATTACCAACTCTAACACTGCAAAACAATTAAGGATCATGAAACTAGTCTAACGACACACTCCTTAGGAAAATTAACAGCCAAAAGAAAAGCACATAAAACTGATTGTAATATTAACAGTGTTGCTTCATTTTATATCACTGCAAATTCATGATGAGATGCACAAGAGAAAAGAAAAACGTGAACTCAATCACACATCTCCATCACTTATTTCTGTTTTCTAACTGTATCGTGTTTGTCATGGCATCTAGACCTGCTGTAGTGTGTGTGTGTGTGTGTGTGTGTGTGTGTGTGTGTGTGTGTGTGTGTGTTCTCTCCAGCAGATCATCTCATCCTATGTGTTCATAAATATCCACAGACATCAGTGTCTCTCTCTGGTTCTCTAGTGTAAACGTATAAAACACAGACTTACATTAGACTTTAAAAGAGATCTTTTCTCTCTAATGTGCATGAAAGAGAAAACCATCACCCATAAATCATTCTGTCATTATTTACTCACTCTCACATCATTCCAAACCGGTATGACTTTCTTCCCTCTGCGAACATACAATGAAAGTCAATGCGGTCTGGAGTGATTTACAGACTAAAATAAATAATGCAATAGTGTCATGGGATGTTGCAATAAATAAAAGTACAAATTATACAATAAATAAGGCACGCAATACATTTATTTATTTTTACATGTAACATTAAAAAGAATGTGAAATACCACCAAAAACACACTTTAAAATGAAAAACCTCATGAAATACGAAATGACACACACCTTCAAATAAACTGAAGGAGACTATATAAAACAAATCAATATATCAACTGAAAATATAATGAAATGTTGGAATCAATAAACGTAGACCTAATGAAAAGTGGGTACAGGTAAGTAAATTGGATGTGAAATGTATTTATTTATGTAACATTATAAAGGAACTGAAATACGGAATGATATACGCCTTGAAATGAAAACCGTCACTGCCTCGAGGGATATGAAGATATGAAAGCATCTGCAGGTCAAACAGTTCAAAGGAAGAAATCGCAATGGAAAAGATAAATGCATTTCATGCCTAATATATTTAATCTTACATTTCATTGTGCTCTTTCATTACATATTCAATTGTTTTGTTATATATCGATTTGTTTTTGTATTTCAAGAGATTTTTCATTTTAAGGAGTATTTCACGTATATATATTCATTCATTCTTACATTGTACTTTGTATTGCAACATTTCATTATGTATTCAATTATTTCATGATATATTGATTTGTTTTATAGTGTATTAATAGTATTACTATTATATTGTTTTAAGAGTATTTCAAATTGTATTTCACATCCATTTTATGTTACATGCATAAAAATGTATTTCATGTCTTATGTATGCTTACATTTCACTGTACATTTTGTTGCAACATTTTATTAATTTATTGCAACATTCCATTATGGAAAATGTATTTACTCTTATTATCCACTGTGCTCTGCAGAAGAAAATAAGTCAGATACGTTTGGGAAAAAGTCATTTTTTTGGTTGAAATCCCTTCTATTAACTATATACCATAGTTAACTCAGTCATCATGTTTATTGGATCAAGGATGAGCGAGTGCCTGAATCTGTGCTCACTACGAGGACGAGGAAGGCTTCACATCACTGTGTGACGGCAGCGTTTCAAGCGCGCGACACTGGCAGGTAACAGTGTGTCTTGTAGAAGATTATTCTGTATGATGGAGCGGCGCCAGTGTCTCTGTGCCAGTCGGCTTTCATTACACCCAACACTCCTGTTGCTATAGCAATTCACTATATGGCACCTCGCCGCCGTCTTTGATGAATCTCTGTCAAAACAGCTCAAAATCGCTCACCGTTACACGACTCACAACATGTGCAACACACACACACACACACACACTGTCTGCACTACAGCTTCTAGCTGAGAGTTTGACCCTCGTATGCATTTCTCAGAGTACAGCAGAGATGCACAGAGCTCTCCAGAAAGTGCAGAAACATTCGTGACAAAATGTTTTCTCAAAATGTCACAGCCGCTTTGAGTGACAGAGATTAATGAGTCAAACAGTGACTGTTAAAATATCACCCATCTGCTTTCACTAGCAAGAACTGCAGAGAATCAGCATATGCATTAAATGTTTGTGAAGCCAGTGCTGCATTTATTTGATTAAAATTACTTTTTTTTTTTTACAATTCAAAATATCTGTTTTCTATGTGAATTTCTGTTCAACTATAATGTATTTCTGTGATCAAAGCTGTATTTTCAGCATCCTTACTGCAGTCTTCAGTGTCACATGATCTTCAGAAATCAGTATAATATGCTGATTTGCTGCTCGAGAAACATTTCTGATTATTATCAATGTTGAAAATAGTTGAGCTGCCTAATATTTGTGTGGAAAGAGAAGCTCCTGAGGTTTCAGTTTGATGGTTTAACATTTGAAAATTAAGAAATTCAGACAAATATTAGTAATTTTACAGTTGCAATGTTAAATAAAATTATTATTATTTTCATAAATAAATTTAATTAATAATTGATTTACTAATTTTTTTATGTTTTTTGAATAACATTTTAAATCTCAAATCACAATTTTTATGAGAAAAATATATAAATAAATCACAATTTTCCCCCAAATCAAGCCTTACATACAGTACGTGTCAAATGCATAAATGTAAATGTTATGCTTTTAAAACAGTGTGATAGTTTCATATTTTAAATGTATATTCTCTATGTTCCCCACACTTGCTAAACATTCACTATTATAGGATTTACTGCAAACTAAGGTTTAAATTAGTGTCTGTGATAAACGACTGCAGACAACAGATGCGGCACATAGAAATTAAGATGAAAATTAGCCAGAATATTACTTTAAACACATGCATGCATTTATGCACTTCATAGGAGCCCTGCGCCTTTTAGTATATAACACAGATATGGATGTACTGTCATGCACACTGATATTGATGAAGCTGCAGGAGCGGTCAAGGACGGACGGTTCTCAATACTTAATTGTCTAATTAATTGTTACTGATTGGTCCACCTGGGCCAATAAGAAACTGATAGTGGCAGTAAGTTAGCAATGAATACTAGTGAACTGCATCTGCCAAAAACTCCACCCTGCATCACATTCACTGAATGAAATCCAATGCCTTTCTTAATTCTATGCTGCTGATTCCAAAAACAGCATCTGTTTTACTGGAGGACGTCACACTTTCTCACTAAATATGATGCATTTCATTGCATTTTAGCTTTTACAACAATTTGCGTAAAAACAATTGAATTCTCCCTTAATCAGCAGAAAAACACCACAAACACACGATTCCTGTCTGAATCTGAGCCAGATCACAACTATTTGATCAATACTTAGCCCATTTTCACATGTATGACATTATTTTATGCCTAATCCTGATTTCAAGGCTATAGAAACCCGTTTCCACCACGGAATAAAAAAAAAGAAAGGTAATTGCGCATTTTTATCTCTTTTTTCCCTCTTTTCTTCTCACAATTCTGAGTTTCATAGACTTTATATCTCAAAATTCAGAATTGTGAGAAAAAAGTCAGAATTGGGAGATATACAGACTTTCTCGCAATTCTGAATTTACCTCCGAGTTTATATATTTTGTTTTTTTTCCTTACAATTCAGTGTTTATGTCTTGCAATTCTGTTTTTTGTTTCCACAACAAAATAAAAAATGTAATTGTGATTTTTTTTCCCGTCACAATTCTGACTGTTCATCTTGCAATTCTGAGTTTTGAGATATAAACTCACAATTCTATACAATTCAGAATTGCAAGAAAAAGGGAAAAAACTTATGATAAAAATTCACAAATAGCTTTTTCATTTTTTTTGTCCCATGATGGAAACAAGCTTCCTTAGTTAAGTGTTACATTTTGAATACTTCGTTTTGTCATTAAAACTTTTGACATTTGACTTCTTGTGTTATTTTGCTTCTGTGTATTAAAGATGATACACACACATATACAGTACCCCCCCCCCCACATATATATATATATATATATATATATATATATATACATATAAAATCTTCATTCTTATTTTGTGAAAAAATAAATAAAAAAACAGTATGTGATGAAAAGATTTATTGATCTTTTCTAACTCAGCACAATCAAATTAGTTAATACTATCAGTTCAGTTTTCTAGCTGACTAACGAGTTTATGATTTTTTTTTCGCCCTGAAAACATTGTTTCTCGACTAATCGGTTCTTGGTATTTAAGAATCGATATCGTTTCATAAAAATTAGAATCTTTTAAAATCGAAAAGTCTATATTTTTTACCCAGCCCTAGAATTTTTGCTTCAAGATGCAGGGCTGTAATCTTTGAAAAACTGTTTGTGAAACTACATGATGCAACAAATTTGTCACATGACCTCATCACATTTAATGTTTAGAGAAAGTGTGCATACTGTACTTCATGAAAACACTATTGCAGGAATTATACAAATAGTATGTCATTCCAAACACAGCCACAATCAATTAAAACAATTAATAGTCATTTGTTTGGTCTAAATATAGTTTGCAACATCCCAGAAGCTCAACAAAACAATCACAGCATCCAAAAAATAACATGAAGTCTCGAGATACCAGACATATTCTGTACAGTTTCATGAAAAGATGGAAAGTCATTTTGATATGAGACCAAAATACCAGTCATTCTAATACTGGCCGAGCTATTTTAGGGCAGCAATCAAACTTTAATCAATTTAATAAATCTTGTAGACATAAACCCTGATTCAAGCCATAACATGAACATGGGTCTGTAATTTCCTCTGCATCAATCGAGTTCCACACGGCAGCTGCGCTTTTGATCTGTAAATCATTAATTAAAATGCAATATTGATAAGAGTCATATAACAGAGTGAGATTGTGTTCAGATTTACGGCCGGGCAAAGAGAGAGAGGGTCATTTATTACGCCTCACATCTGTTTCAGAATCTAAAAAACCCTAATATTTAATAAAAGAGGCAGAATCTCTAAGAATATGCAAAGAAACTTCATCTCTCAAATGCATCATTAAGAAGATGTAATAATTGTGCAGGGAATGATTTAATGGCAGCACTGGATTCTGTGCATCAAATGGGATGAAAAGTGATTTTGATCTGAATCAGATGCTCTGGGTTCAGGATGAGGTTTAGAGCGGAAGAGATTCAAGAGCATCAGGACCCCACACACCTTCACACTGTCAACAGGACTCTGCAGGAGACAGAGCTGAAGAACTGGCTGCAGTTTAATGCATGGTTTGGAATTTGAACTGGACACAACACATTTAAATGTGAATAGGAATTACAGAACGAACTTACTGAATTACAATTCAGAGAAATCCAACACATGCAATGCATTCTGGGACATGAAGTCTATCCATTCAACCATCATTGATTCTATACATCCATCATTCTATATATGCATTTATCCATTCATCGTTCTATCCATCATCTTTCTTTCCATTCATTCCATCCATCAATCGTTCTATCCATTTATCATTCTATCCATCAACCATCTTTCCATCCATCCATCATTCTATGTATGCATTTATCCATCTATCATTCTACCATCTGTCCATCCATCCATCGTGCTATCCATTTATCATTCTATCCATCATCCATCTTTCCATCCATCCATCATTCTAGGGGTCAACCGATTATCGGCACCGATATTAAGCATTTTTATGATTATCGGTATCGGTCATTTTCAAAAACGATTCGCCGATAAAATAACTTAATTTTGAAACGCGCTATTTGGCTCTGATGCAGCCTGTCAGAACTCACCACTCTGTGGCCTAAAGCAGTCTCCACCCACCGCTCATCTGATTTGTTGGGAGTCACGAGTCCGAGAAGTCTATCCATTCAACCATCATTGATTCTATACATCCATCATTCTATATATGCATTTATCCATTCATCGTTCTATCCATCATCTTTCTTTCCATTCATTCCATCCATCAATCGTTCTATCCATTTATCATTCTATCCATCATCCATCTTTCCATCCATCCATCATTCTAGGGGTCAACCGATTATCGGCGCCGATATTAAGCATTTTTATGATTATCGGTATCGGTCATTTTCAAAAACGATTCGCCGATAAAATAACTTAATTTTGAAACGCGCTATTTGGCTCTGATGCAGCCTGTCAGAACTCACCACTCTGTGGCCTAAAGCAGTCTCCACCCACCGCTCATCTGATTTGTTGGGAGTCACGAGTCCGACCAATCAATGCAGAATTCACTCTCACTCCGAAAGTGCTTGCTAACCGGAGCTGCTTCAGTGATCACGCATCAGTTGTCTCTCACAGGTAAGGCAGCAGCAGACGTTGCTTAAGTTGCAATAGATCCCAATCCACTAACGTTGCACTGAAGATGCAAAACATCTCAATATTATCTATGATTTCCGCGATGCGGAATCCAGTCATATAAACGGAATTTACTGTATGACGAGGAATGTCACGGAATTTGTCAAAGTTTGGATGCATTCATCACAAGTAGGTCAGTACACTTAAATAGAGTTGCAATATGGACTAGTATCTGTAAATATTAAGCCGCAAAATACTATTTAAATATGAATAAAGCATGTTCTGCGTGTCTGTGTATGTAAATGGCACAGATGTGCGGTGTTGTTTTCTACACATACAAAGTGTGCGACGCTCGCGCTGATTTCAGCTTCT
>NW_015505560.1:779033-779351 GCF_001515645.1 Sinocyclocheilus grahami | reverse complement strand
GTAACAGCTCAGCCGCTGCGCATCTCTAAAAGCAAACACAGCAGTGTTTCATTCATGAATGAAATCTAGTGAGTCAGTGATTCATGATTACTCATTCATAAAGACAGTCACTTGCTTCATTCCTGAATGAATCAGCCGTTCAAACGAATCAATTCAATGAATGATTCAGTGATAAAATCCGTGATTTCAGTTTCATTTTTAGGTATAATTGCAGTTTTTTAAATCATTTAATATTTCTGTATTCAAAATTTTATTTAAAACATTAATCTCCACATGAATTTATGAATTTAATTGCACTCATGCCACCTCTGAGCCTCA
>NW_015505560.1:771168-778605 GCF_001515645.1 Sinocyclocheilus grahami | reverse complement strand
CCTTAATTTTTTTTAATTAGGAGGACAAGCGCTCTTGATTACAAGAAGAAAAACACTGCTCTTAAACTGGGTGTGTGACAGGTATGGCTGAGGAATGGGGTTTGGCCGAGGAAACATTTTCAGTCAAAAGATTTTTTTTTTTTGCTTTAACCCCTGACTACTACAACAATTATTACAACTTTTGTTTAAAAGAATAATCACACAATACGCTATTTCTTCCATGTTTTAATTTTAATAGTAAACCCATTAAATAAAGAGTTTGCCAAAAAATAAAGAGTTTAACTCTTTAAAATAAAGAGTTTACTGTGGGAGTACTACACTCAACCAACACCAGGGAAGGCAGTTTTTGTCAGAGCCCTTGTTATTCTTAATTTTGACATTAATTTAAATTTTTACACCAGACATATATATCGGTTCAAAATATCGGTTATCGGTCTACTTGATCTGTAATAATTGGTATCGGCCTTGAAAAACACATATCGGTCAACCCCTACTTCATTCTATGTATGCATTTATCCATCTATCATTCTACCATCTGTCCATCCATCCATCGTTCTATCTATCATCTATCTTTCCATTCATTCTATCCATTTATCATTCTATCCATCATCCATCTTTCCATCATTCTATGTATGCATTTATCCATTCATCGTTCTATCATCATCTATCTTTCCATTCATTGTTCTATCCATTTATCCATCTTTCCAGCCATCCATCATTCTATCCATCTGTCGTTCTATCTATCCATCCATCGTTCTATTTATCGTTCTATCATCCATCTATCTATCTATCTATCTATCCAGCCATTGTTCTATCCATCCATCAATCTATCATCCATCCATCCATCATTTTATCTATCCATTTATCCATCCTTCATTCTATCCATCCATTCATCATTCAATCTATCCATTTATCCATCTATTGTTTTATCCATAATCTATCTTTCCATCCATCCATCATTCTATCTATCTATCGTTTTATCCATCCATCGTTCAACCTATCCATTTATCTGCCATCTATAGTTCTATCATCCATCTAAGTATCTATTGTTCTTTCCATATATCCATCTATCTATCCTTCCATCCATCCATCTATCAATCAATCTATCTAAAAAACTTTGCTTATCTAGTTAAGAATTAGTGATACGAATTTCTACTTCCTTACATTGCAATTCAGATTCCTGTTTTCTGCCTCGAACCAAATTCACTTTAAACTAAGAATTTGAAGTGGAATTTAAAAAGCTTTCTCAATTCCAAACGAGCTCATGTACAGTAACTCATGAAAACAGACACAAAGTGATTCCAGATGACTTTGAGAGACGGACTGAAGTTAGCAGATCCAAACCAGATCTCACGGTCAAACCTTGGCCGCAGCCATCATAATTAGCTCAGAGCAACACAAGCACTCTTGTGAGAATTTCCTCAGCACTTAAACGAATCACTAATGTAATTATCTCATAAACAAGTACAGCCGAGAGATGAACGATGATAACAGTTTTCACCCACAAGGTCAGTTTATATTTGTTTTTGGGTTGAGCGGGAAACCTGTTGAATTTCCCCGTGTTAAACAGACATGCGTATCTGTCTCCTTAATGAAGTTAATAAGCTTTAGGCTACACTGATATGACTGCACTTCAATTCAGCCTTCAGTAAAACATCTGTCTTTCTCTTTGTTCATCATTCACGTCTGCTGTTTTGAGCAAAAGAGGAATAAACGTTCCTTTACAGCAAGGAGATCTCTTCTGCTCTTCAAAGCTGCATCTCTTTGATAAAAAAATACAGTAAACACTAGGGATGTAACGATTAACCGCGAGCCGGTTGAAAATCGATTCAAATATGAGACGATTCAAATGGGTTGAGAAGGACACATTTAATTTATCATTTGTCTTAAATCTCATTTTGTAAAAAAAATAAAATAAAATCGTGAATCGAATCAAATCGTGAGTTGAGTGAATCGTTACATCCCCAGTAAACACAGTAATATTGTGAAATATGATTACAATTTAAAATAGCTGTTTTCTATGTGAATATACAGAATCACTCCCGTTGTGTGCCATTGAGAAGGTGTTTAGCTACACCTGATTGCGTTTACAAGTCATTTTTAGGAGGGGGGTGATCTTTTTTCCATCTCAGTGACTCTGGTTTTTTATTTTTCTGACATGTTGGTGTTTTATCTTTCATTTGGATGTTGCACTGAGAAAATACAGCTGGATAAAACAAAAACTGTGTCCGTCTTTATTTCAGGCTGCAAAGCAACACAATGTGATTATTTTAAAGGGAGCTGATTCTTTTCTAAACCCACTGTATGTTAAACTGTAATGTATTTCTGTGATGCGCAGCTGTATTTTCAGCATCATTACTCCAGTCTTCAGTGTCACATGATCTTCAGAAATCAGTATAATATGCTGATCTGCTGCTCGAGAAACATTTCTGATTATTATCAATGTTGAAAACAGTTTTCGTAATGCATTTTATTTTTCAACAAGTAAAAAATGACTGCTAATCCTCCTCTCCTGGTCTATTAGCCTGAGTTTTTTTTTTTCAAAATGACTTATGATTCACGAAGCCGCTCTCTCTTCGTCTCATCAGTCAGTTATCAGACAGTCTCGGTCTTATAATAGAAATCTCATAATTCTACAAGTCTGTTCTATTATTCTGGCATGAATTCTAATGGGAGGAGGATGTCAGAGGTGCTGTTTAACACTGCAGCTACAGAATCACACTGTTTTACATGCAGTTTCAAAACATGTAAATAAAACTCACAGTAATTCCTGTATTATCATATTCATCTTTTCTTTACTACTAGAATAAAAAAGACAGATCGCATATAAAAAAAAATGCTATTTCTTTAAAATCTCAATTGTTTCTCCTAGATCAGCGTTTTCTAAACTGGGGTCCATGAGTCATTAAAAATAATAATAATAATAATAATAATAATAATAATAATAATAATAATAATCATAAATAAATAAATAAACATTATAAAAAGGGAAAATTAAAATAAATAATTTATTTATAAAAAATAAAATTAACTAAAAAGTTGTTTAAAATATTTAAATATTTAACAAATATTACTTAAAAATAAAATAAAATATTTTATTCATTTACATGCATGTCATCTGACAACAACTGACATTAGAGAAATATTATCATGTGAAAGTGTTGTTAATAAAATAAATAAAAAATGGAAAATTTAAATAAATAATTTAAAAAAAAATGTACCTTTTTAACTAAAACAATTTACAATATTTAAATATTTTATAAATATTATTTAAAAAATAAAATATTTGATTTGATTTGTTTACATGCATGTCATCTGACAACAACTGACATTAGAGAAATTTTATCACGTGAACATGCTGTTAAATTATTGAAATATCAGGGGGACATTTTAGCTCAAAGGGGTTTGGTTGACAAAAAATGTGGGGATCCCTGTTCTAGAGCAAAATAAGACCTCATGTGTTCTCACAAGATCTCAACAACTGTGCTCAGATTTGCCAAGCTTCTGAAGTTTGCAATCAAAAGCCATCAATCCCAAACATTTCTCTCAATCAAATGATCTGAGCAGCTCTCCGTATTAATTTTATAGCACTATACTCTCATTTGATGAACTATTGGCTCATTTGGGTCTGTTTTATTTCTCTTGCGGAATTTTAGGAGAATCTTAACTAAGAACTCAATTAAGTTCCCTGAGCTTTAAACGAGCAACCTCTGAGCAATTAACTGCTCCTCTGAGACCATTTAAAGAAACTAGCCAAATAAAAACACTAATGTTTGCTCTGATTATGTCAACATACCACTAATGAAAGAGGAAACTAGCAAAAACATATGACATGACAAACATTTCCTGTTGCTACTTTGTTTCTTTGTCAAACGAGTTCCGTTTCTCATCATGCTACAAAATCAAACTGTATAAACAGATGGCAGCGCCGCTTTGGGTTCATTAGAGGAATCGTTAGAGAAGCTTTCATTAGCGCTGGTGCCAAACGGGCGAACCGTTGGATACAGGAACCCTGCCTTTCCGTTTTAGGACGCCCAGACGGCAAATACATCAGAAATGGACAAGATGCACAACATGTAAAAGGTGCGATAAATGTGTTTTATCACTTATTTGAGGAATCCTTGACGGTGTTGTTTAGGGTTAGTGGTTTGTTTGTTCAAGTATGAGCAACTGTAGATAACACCACTAACACGCTCATTTAAATTCAACATACGCCTATAACGTATGCAAATGAGCGCTTAATCAAAAGCAAGCATCCTACAGCAAATCCTCTGAAGACTAATCAGCACAAACAATGCATTTATTTTAATTCACTGGTTTTAATCGAGGTGGACCGGCTCATCATTGTTTGCATGATTTTAGAATATAAATTCGCTCAGTTATGTCATTTTTAATGCAAATATGACATTATTTAAACAGGTTTTGAATGTTTTGAAAGGCTACCATTGTCATCTCTGTGTAAACTAAAAAAACACTCATTTTTGAAAGTGTCATGCAAATGTGTATTACGTGTGTAGGTATTTAACCATAATACAGCATTTTTAGTCCTTTTTGTGGTGAGCAGTGATCGTTTTGACAACATTGTCATCTGTATGCAAAACTTTTCAAAAAACTGTTTTTAGTATATCGTTGTCATGTAAACGTGCCCTAAACGGTGCAAAAGACCATGTGACAGAAACCCGAATGCATTGCACTTTTGTTTGAGCAGAATATCTCAACAGAGATTGCTAAACTCCAACTTGCATGCTTGCCAGTGTTTCCAGATCATCAGCGCCGTTTCCGTAATGCAGAGAGAGCATGTGCACATGGTGGGAAAATACAGTAAACCACTGGGCAGAGAATGTGTCAATTTATGAAAGAAACTCGAATGAAACTTTTGAAATCTGGCAACTGCAACCATGAAAGCTTGGAGGCTTGATACCAATGCAAGATGCCAAATTAAAACCAAAATCTAAATTTTTCAGGACAAGCAACCAGCAGGCAATTATGCTTAGTAAATCGAGAGAAGCAGAAATAGTGACCATGATTGTAATACGATTCATAATATGCGCCTCCTCAAGAGTATCAGAAGAAATCTCAACAATGTCTCAAACGGTGCTCAACATCTCAAAGTCTACAATCAGAAGTCAGAGATCTCAATATGAACTCAAAGCAGCTACTAGAGCTGCACAATTAATCGAATTTCTAATCGCGATTACAATTACGGATGCCACAATTACGTAATCGTTCAAAGCGGCAATTAATCGTTCAAACTCCACTTATGTTATTCTGCACGCATAAGATGTGTTTTTTTCTTTCTACATGTTATCTTAAGGGTTTTTCCATTGTTTTAGTTTTAGTGTAGCATTATAATACCATTCATATTTTTACTTTTTTTATAATTTAAAGAAGAAACCAATCCGATGTGTAGTTGACATTTGAGGCTTAATACTATAGAAAAGCACTAAAGGTTTTTCAGTTAGAGTGTTTTCAGCTTGTTTATTTTCATATAAAAATACGGCATGCAGTTGCATCAAACAATGGTATAAACATCATTCAATGTAAACTGTGATAATCGTAATTAATGATCTTTAGAAAAAGAAATCTCAGAGCAATAAAACGTTCGTCTAGGGTGTTTTATATCACTCATGATTACTTTCATTTGGGGGGGCTTTCATTTGGGAGGCGGTCAAGCAGCGGCTCAAAAAATTAATCAACGGTACAAAAAGAAATATTCTGAAATACGAGACTGAATAGCGTTTAAAGCACTCATTTTTCTGAAGTTTCAGGGGGAGCTAATAGACAGCTTAAATCATGAAGGAAGGGAGAAATACAGGTGAAAGATCAGGTGAGACGAGGCAGTGCCTCCATTGTGCTATGACTGGCTGATTATCTTTCTATCACGTCAAGTTAATTTGATTTATATAGTGCTTTACAGTAAAATTCAGTTCAAGCATATCAAAACTTAAACATATCAAAAAGTTGCATGGGTAAAACTGGAGGAAATGGGCATTTAATTTGCCTTAAACCTGGAGACTGTGTATGAATATTTGAATAAATTATGAATATACATATACTGAACTAAAAAAGCAGAGAGGGTAATTTCAGACGTCCAACACACACTACTGATGCATAGATATAAATATAAAGAGATAAATATTTAAAAGACATGGAACTGATTAATACACCTTATGCTGAACACACACTACAAGACTCGTTTGCATGTTTCCAGCACTTTTTTAAAAATCTTATTTTTATCTATATTTATTTTATCTTTTTAGTGTATTTGACCTTTTATTGTTTACAAATCAGGACAAAAATGACAGAAAGCCATGTTGCCATGCAGTGTGTGTGAAAATTAATTTTGAGACTATACAATCTGGTCATAAAATGTGCAAAAGGCGATGATGACCTTCTGTCTTTTATTCAGACTTCTAGAAATATTAATTTTTCTGGTTATGCCAACTGAGTCAACCTGATACAACTGGTGTTTATCTTTTATAGTTCTTTGCAAATCAGAGCAAAAATGATGCAAAGCCCTTCCTCTGCATTATTTGTTGCTGTCAATGCACTGCCATTTACACACTTTACACGAGTTGATACAATCTGGTTATGTGCGCCACCTTCTGTCTTTTGTAGCATGCATTTGCTTTTATTCATATTTCTAGAAATCAGAATTTTTCTTAATCAGGATATTCCAACTGAGTCAACCTGTTTATATGATACAAATGCTACTTATATTTTATTGTTTGCAAATCAGTGCAAAAATGATGCAAAGCCATTCCTCCGCATTATTTGTTGCGGTCATTGCACTGCCATTTACACAGGTTTGTGTGAAAATTAATTTTGAGTAAATTGCAATCCAGTTATGAAATGTGCACAAGACCTTCTGTCTTGTAGCATGCACTTGCTTTTATATCTAGAAATGTGAATTTTTTCAGGTTAAGCCAATTGAGTCAACATGTTTATGTGATACAAACCATACCGAAAACTGATTTCAAACACATTTACTAGCACACACTTCTTAAACAAGCCTGCAATTCTATTCAAAACTACAATAATGATGTTGGAACTGCAGACAGGACTGAAAGAGAGACAGATATTGATACAGAAAGACTATAAACACAGGAACACGAGTCCCTGGAGCTCAACCCTTCAAAATATGCCTCGCCGATACAGTGTCTCAAAATAAAAAGCCATAATGCACGACTGAACAACATCTCACACAGTCAGTCACTTCATCCGAACTAAACTTTCAATGCTCCTCAACATCCAGGGTGAAAAGCGACGCGCTCCCGCAAAACTAACGTTGCATAAGCGCAGTGTTTGCAACCCACGCGCTCCACAGGTTGCGCGCGGCTCCAGGGTTCACCTGTTCTCGTGTGTGTGTGTGTGTGTGTGTGTGTGTGTGTGTGTGTGTGTGTGTGTGTGTGTGTGTGTGTGTGTGTGTGTGAAGCT